>NC_134485.1:234196021-234383521 GCF_040206685.1 Ascaphus truei | reverse complement strand
TCATTACCCAGAATCTCTAGCTGTAGTGGAGACATTATATGATAAGAGATGATAGGGAAAAGCAAGTTTGTAGACCTTTCTGAGGTGTGAATGTGTTCACAAGTTGTATTTGTATTTGCAGCAAAGTGGGCCAAATGGTTAAACATTTGTTATTTCACTCTCTTAAAGTAGCAAAATCTCAGCCTTAGGCTTTTAAATGTTTTTTTTTTTAAATAATGTCAGATTTCAAAAGCGAAAATAAACAAAGTTAACTGGACATGCAATGCCCATTGACTTTTTAGTGTTATGCGAATAGTTGCACATTTGTGGACTATAATGCACTTATTCGCCATACCAAAACTGGTGACATTTAGTACATAGTTACATAGTAGATGAGGTTGATAAAAGACATACGTCCATCAAGTTGAACCTATGCTAAATTTAGACAACAGATACTTTATCCTATATCTATTCTTACTTATTGATCCAGAGGAAGGCAAACAAAAAAACCCAGAGTCATATCATCCAATGATATCTCATAAGGGGAAAAATAAATTCCTTCCTGACTCCAAGAATTGGCAATCTGATTAATCCCTGGATAAACATCCTTCTCATGAATACATATTTGGTATATCCCTGTATACCTTTCCTTTCTAAAAAGATGTCCATCCTTTTTTTTTTAACAAATCTATTGTATCTGCCTTCACAGTCTCCATGGGTAATGAATTCCACATTTTAAACTGCCCTTACTGTAAAGAACCCTTTCCTTTGTTGCTGGTGAAATCTACTTTCCTCCAACATTAAGGGATGGCCAGAGTCCTTTGTACTGCCCGTGGGATGAATAGTTCTTTTGAAAGCTCCTTGTATTGTCCCCGAATATATTTGTATATAGTTATCATATCCCCTCTTAGACGCCTCTTTTCTGATGTAAATAAATCTAATTTAGCTAGCCTCTCCTCATAAGTTAGATTGTCCATCCCCTTTATTAATTTGGTGGCTCTTCTCTGCACTCTCTCTAGTTCCATAATGTCTTTTATAAGGAGTGGTGCCCAAAATTGTACTCCATATTCAAGGTGTGGTCTTACTAATGCTTTGTAAAGAGGCATAATTATGTTTACTTCCCTTCCATCCATTGCCCGTTTAATGCAATATAAGATCCTGTTTGCCTTTGCAGCTACTGCATGACTTTGGGCACTATTGTTAAGACTGCTGTCTACAAGAACTCCTAAATCCTTCTCCATCAAGAATATCCCCAATTTATCCCCATTTAATTGTAAGTCGCCTTTTTATTCTTGCATCCCAAATGCATAACCTTATGTTTATCTGTATTAAACCTCATCTGCCATTTACCTGCCCATGTTTCCAGTCTCTCCAAGTCCTTCTGAAGGGAAATTACATCCTCCTCTGATTCTACTACCTTACACAATTTAGTATCATCAGCAAAGATGAAGACTTTGCTCTCGATGCCAACCTCAAGGTCATTAATAAACAAGTTAAAAAGCAGGGGTCCCAGTACCGATCCCTGAGGTACTCCACTCATGACTTTAGCCCAACCTGAAAAAGTTCCATTTATGACAACCCTCTGTCTGTCCTTTAACCAGTTTTAAATCCAGATGCATACTGTATATTATTACTGAGTCCAATTTTCTTTATTTTGTACACCAACCTTGTGTGAAACCGTATCAAAAGCCTTTGCAAAATCTAAGTAGACCACATCAAGTGCATTACCCTGGTCTAAATTCCTAATTACCTCCTCAAAGAAACAAATAAGGTTAGTTTGGCATGATCTATCCTTCATAAATCCATGCTGACTATTACGAATAATTTTATTTTCCATTAGGTATTCCTGAATATTATCCCGTATTAAACCTTCAAGTAGTTTCCCCACTATTGAAGTCAGGCTTACAGGTCTGTAATTCCCCGGTTGTGATCTAGCTCCCTTTTTAAATATAGGCACCACATCTGCTTTACGCCAATCTTGTGGTACTGAGCCTGTGGAAATGGAGTCCTTGAATATTAAATATAATGGTTTGGCTATTACTGAGCTTAATTCCTTGAGAACTCTTGGATGTATGCCATCGGGACCAGGTGCCTTATTTACTTTAATTTTTTTCAAGTCGCTTATGAACTTCTTCCTCAGTTAACCAATTGTTCATTAATATGGAGGTTGTGGCTTCCTCCTGCGGCACTACTATTGAACTTAATTCTTCCATGGTAAACACAGAGGCAAAGAATTTGCGTAATACCTGCTTTTTCCTTATCTCCAATAATCTGCGTACCCATTTCACACTGAAAGGGTCCTATATTTTTTTTTCTCATTTTTTAGTTATTAAGGTACTTAAAGAACTTTTTAGTGTTGCCCTTACTTTCTATTGCAATCCTTTTTCATTATCCATTTTTGCTAATTTGATTGCCCTTTTGCAATTTTTGTTACATTCCTTATAATTCTGATACGATGTCTCCGTCCCTTCTGATTCAAATAATCTAAACGCCTTCCTCTTCTTGTCCATTTCCTCCCCTACCTGTTTATTTAGCCACATTGGTTTTGACTTATTTCTTTTATACTTATTACCCAAGTGTATATACTGATAAGTGTGCTTTTCTAACAATGTTTTAAAGACTGCCCGTTTATCTTCTGCATTTTTCCCTGCAAAAACATCATCCCAGTGTATTACTTGAAGATTAGAGAACATTTGCTGAAGAGTGCAAAAACGTTACACATCTCTGGATTAGAGTACATTTTGACAAGAAAAACTTTGTAAATTAGGTTTTTAGGTTACCATATTTTTTCATATTTCTGTATATTGGGGTAAAAACTGCAGAATGTTACCACTCCAAAAATCGTTCTTGGTATCACATAAATTGGCTCTAAACTTACAGTATCACTGTATAATAAATAGGCCCTTAGAGACCATTACATTTTTGCAGCCAATCGCCTATCGATAATCAGGGAGCACTTCATTCTGTACTTGTGAACTTGATGTACACCTGGTTTTGTGTTACATTAATCTTGCTGAACAACCTGTCTCTGCGTTACAATATCCAGGAAACAACGGACGTATCTCTGTCTGGCATTATTTAAATCATGGCATCTGAGGGATTAACTAAGAAAGGTATTAGTTTATTTGCAGTGGTTTTATTTTCATCGCTGTCACTTTTATAGACTTGATTTAAATGTAAATTCCATTGCAAATAAAGGAGAGGGAATTTCATAGCTTGACTGCGCATCATGTTATGGTCATCCTAATCCATTTCAAAGCATTGTCATCCAAGTATAATTTCTAAAATGTCATCAAGGATCAGTAGTGACATTAGCATAGTACATGCATGAGCGATTTTGTGCTTTACCATGTCTGATAGCATGAATCATGGATTATTTCCCTCTGTGACATAAAAGACAGCATGGCAGTAAATACACTTTGTTTTCCAGCAGGGTATTGTATTTGCCCGAGTATATTTAAGAAAAGGTTTAAGCTTTTATATTAGTGTTTCAAAGGGTTGATTATACATAGAGATTACAGTTTACATTTTCATGGCTATAGCGCTCTGGTTACTGCATGACTATAAGTGCACTTAGCTCTAATATATCAGGTCGCACACTGGTATAATCACTTGAGTATCGAACAGTCTGGTGATCACACAGCTCTTTGTATATACCAATGGCTGTAACCTCTATTATACCCTATATTGAGGGAAATTATATTAGAGCAACATCCTATATACATTCATTATGATATCAACTCAAGGGCTCTGATTTTAACCACAATTTGGTCAATAATAGGGACTCAGAGTGCATTTGTGCAAGCTTTCACCTGACTAATAACTACATACTTCCGGGTATAGGTTATTGTTGCTATCGACATACAAACCCGTGCAACAGGCTCCACTAATAGCTTATAGGCAGTGGGGTAAAGTCGGCTTTGGTAACGTTCTCCGGTTCCCAAGATGCAGCGGCCATTATTTTAACAAATCACGGCGCCGTTTACGTGTGCTCTGCTGTACTCCACGCGGCATGAACGCGGCCAATCGCCCCAGGCACACGTGTTTATCGCGGTTGCTTTGTTTGAATTTCATGCATTGTGTGCAATGAAATGCAATTAAATTAATGAATTGTAATGTGTACAGTACTGTGCTACTGTGTCAATTTCAGGTGTTTATAAGCCAGAACACTAAAATACCATTTTATGCACTCGCCTGCACTCGTGTCTTAAGGCGGTACAGTTGGATGAAATCCCGTGCCATGACATGGCTATTCCGATGTATACACCGCGTTATTTGTTAAAATAATGGCCGCTGCAACTGTATTACTAAGTTCATGGAGGAGATATATGACGAAGCACCTTAGCTTTATTAATATCTCGCCCTATTTACTCCTATGAGAACTAGTCCCATATACCCATCTTACATAAGGTGATGGGGCTCAATATTTTCAATCTGTATATATTCAAATATAATCAGAGTGTGTGTTATGTATCATCCACAGTTTAGAAGTATCTCAGAACATCCAGGGGGAGCATATGGAGGAATGAGAAAACAAAACAAGATACACAAATATAAGTGCAGACGTATTGCAGTGGGTGGATAAATATAGCAGTGTCTTGGCTCATATAGCTATTCCACTCACAGGACTAAAGAGTAAATATAAGCAGTTGGCAAATTGGGTTGCCACCCTTGCAGGTATCTAGGCACCGGACCCCCTATCGATATTCCGTCAGCAAGTGCCACAATGTGCTAATAGAATAAAAGCATTTATCACAAATTCTGAATTGGAGATGTCCCAAGCAGCTCACCGCCTCCCTTAGGTCATCAGGCTGGCTGCCACGGCTCTGTATCCTGGATCGGAGCCTCCCTCTGTGCGCCCATCTGATCCTCTGACGTCACGGCTGCAGGATTGGTTCGCTACGGGTCGCCTCCAAGACCAAAATAGGTCTGCTGGTTTACTCAACGCGTTTCGCCCAGCTACCAGGAACTGTTCTCGGCTTCGTTGTATCCGATCCAGGATACAGAGCCGTGGCAGCCAGCCTGGTGACCTAAGGGAGGCGGTGAGCTGCTCGGGACATCTCCAATTCACAATTTGTGATAAATGCTTTTATTCTATTAGCACATTGTGGCACTTGCTGACGGAATATCAATAAGGGGTCCGGTGCCTAGATACCTGCAAGGGTGGCAACCCAATTTGCCAACTGCTTATATTTACTCTTTAGTCCTGTGAGTAGAATAGCTATATGAGCCAAGACACTGCTATATTTATCCACCCACTGCAATACGTCTGCACTTATATTTGTGTATCTTGTTTTGTTTTCTCATTCCTCCATATGCTCCCCCTGGATGTTCTGAGATACTTCTAAACTTTGGAACCCGTGAAACAGGTCCCACCAGTGAGGTTTGAGCTGGGGGTTTGGTCATCATAGTTATTTTTTCATCATTTTTATTAATATTATTTATTTCACTCCTTATTAAGCTGTTCGCGCCTTTTTGTTCACCTGTTTACACAACTATGTATCATCCACACCCATGAATATTGGAGCTGTCATGCAATAGCTACCTCAGTTCAATAATTCATGCTGTTTGATTACAAAGCTTTCATGACTGTGACTTAACCATTTATTGGATGTCGGAATGCTGATCCCATTAATCTATTATTGGGAAACTTGAATATATATGTTTCCTTATGTGCTCTAACTTTTGCATATTTTATTAATATATTAACTTTTATCTTCTCCACCTCTTAAGGGGTATATTTCTATCTGTGAGCTCCTTATGCTTATTGAGCCGAGACTTAATAGTGACACATTTTGCCTATCATATTAGTTGACTATTTTGGTCCACATATGGTACGACTATAACCTACAGTAGGGCCTTTCCATTTTTTCCTGACTTGAAATCAGGGTTTGTCACAAGAAGTACATCTCCTAGAGAGATAACAGTTATGTTGGTCTTTGTTTATGTTTTGTTCTTGTCCAACTTTATTTTATAATTCCAATACATAATAAAGGTTATATTTTAATTAATATACTCGGATATTGATTGCTGATTATAGGAGCTCTTTCTTTCTTGTTTCTTATAAGATATTGTTTTCCATGGTATTTGCTCCTAGCACCTTATCTCCGAATTTGACTGTAGCAACAGCACTTGTTCCCCACTCCACACACACTCCCCCCCCCCCATATATCATGGCCATTGTGAGTAATAACAAAATATAATTAAACATATTGTAAAACTGACTTAATATGACACTGCTACCTGTATTTTACACGTTTAAAAGAGGGATAAACTGTATAAAATAGTATTTTTTATTATCAATCATTATCCTGCAGTACCCAGCTTCCTTGCTTCATCATTTATAATATTTGGTATTTCCATTTTATATAGGATTCTTTTCTCAGAATAATAATATTTTATTATTTCATATAAATGAAGTAAAAATAAAGTCTGGGACCTTTATATGCAAATACTATTTCATATACAGATATACACCAAACAGTCAGATAGTCAGCATATTGTCCTTATTTACACTATAGCTCTATACAACTTTAGATCATGTTAGATTTTTATTTAAATTTTTTCCCCCTGCTTTCCCAACCCCTAAGCCAGCGGTTCCCAATGTTCTTAAACTGGCCCCCCAACAATCATTTGATTTGCTATGGAACCTCCCGTCTGTATTCAGGAATCAGTGCACAAAGGAAAAATTACTAAGGTTTTCTTCCCACAAAAATTCCATGTAATACAGTAAGAATTTCACATACAGTAGTTGAATATATCAAATCAGAAATCCCAGGTATAATGATTTTGTTAAATCTTACTTGAACGGGGGCTCATCATTGGTACCCTGATGTCTGGGTACCTCTCGGTCTGGAGGAGCAAGGTCAGAGTGGATGAAGGGTCTACCAGGCAAACTGGTCAAATAATATAGCCTCCGCAGTCAGGGTTTGGCTGTGCTATAATCATCAGGTGACGTTTAAGCACATATTTTGTACATAAAAGATCTTGTTTTATAAAAATGTTCATTTCATTTGTTTCACAAAATGATGATGCAACAGATGTGTCATATAATTGTTTTTTTACCATTTTTAAAAAGATAATTGGATATATGATATACACTTTCATAATAAATATATTCACCTATTTTTGTCATTGATTCGTAAACATCTTCATGTGTCTATTTTGTGTGTGAGAATCCACTCTATAAAATAACTTACTGTAGTTGAAAAAGGAGTAGATTGACTTTGATCTTGTCTATCCGTGTTATGAGAATAGGGCAAATACGAGTCCAAAGAAGAAGGGGAGGGAGGGGGTTTGAAATGCCTATACTTGTGCTGAAGCAGGGATATCCTGAAGACCTGACCTGTTAGTAGCTCTTGAGGTCTGGAGATGCGAACCATGCCCTAGAAAGAGAGCACTTGGAGTGGAATGAAATGATTATCTTAGTTGTTCCCACCTCCAAAATATAAGGCTCTAACCTCCCAATAGACTGCTTGTTTTTTCTTTTTTTAATGCTTCTTGGAAAAAACATAATTTCTGTTATAGTCACGCTCACTAAAAGCCATCTGTTCTGCTCTGCGTAGCTAATCAAATGTGTTTTTTTTTAATGGTGTATCAATCCAGAGATGCATTTTGTAATTTTTAGATTTTTTTGACAACAGAACAAGATTCTATTTCCTTCAGAGAAAATACTAGTTTTGATTCAATCTTTGTAACATGAGTCTTAACAAGAATAAAAAATAAAATAAAAACAGGGTACTGAATATTTTTGTAGCACATTTCAGTCCTGGTGTATCGCAGAAACGAGAGTGCACCTTTAAAGCCTGCATGGCTTTTTGCCATAGTATACTAATATTTTACTAGATGCAGAGACAGCAGAAGCTGGTCTTCTTGCCAAATCTTTACTTGCATACTGATCAGGACAGCAGCACAAAGATTGATCAAGTAATTAAGTGGCAAGATTTGGGGTTTCTGTTCCAACCCCACCAACACTAACCAATTGCGCTCTTCCATCCTCAATTTCAAAGCTGCTAAAATGACAGAAAGCACTGATTCAAAATCCCCTTGGCTGCTAAAAAAAAAAAAATAGCTTTTCATGAATCTGCTCTCTTTCACATACAGTATAATGACTCACACATACAATTATCTTGAAATGGAGTCTCTGAACATTTTTTTCATATTATAGGAGAAAGAAAATCTCTTAAGAACAAGTGCAATGCTACTTAATATTCAGGATGAAAATATCTGTGACTCCAATTCTCTCCGGTAGTATTAAAGTCAATGACAGAAAAATGCAAATGAGTAAATGACTTAATAAATACAGATCACCTTCTGGGGAGTTTCATAGGAAGCATTTACTCCAAAGTGTTTAGAAAGCATCTAGAAATTGGGCAGAGTGGATATTTTAATGTGGATCTTTTTTCTAATTTCCGTGTGTTATTAAAAAGCTTGACACATTTTGAGTCACATGTACTACAGTAAGCATTAAAATAACGCACAAAAAAATTGCGCATGTGTGCATCTCTGTACAAACATTTTAATTTTTTTCAATGTGCGGCTTAAGTCAGTTTTTAGGTAAATATATTGGTGCAAACAAATGGGATGTGCATGACACAGATATAAATTGTATGTACAGTACTTAAATATTTTTGTATTTGTGTTCCAAAAATATAGATGAATCAGCATCAAATCATCAGCCAAGTTAAACCTGGTGTCAATTCTAGAAAGTCTATTTATAATGTTCGCCCAGAATTAGAACTGCTTAGTTTGCTATATATATATATATATATATATACATATATATATATATATATATAAAAAAATTACTTTATATACATTACAAATGTAATATGTTCCCTGTAATATTAAATTAATATTTAATATGTACTAATCCTGCTCATGAAAAATAAAATACTCATAATTCTGTTTACATTTAATTTGTATCAATCAGGTATGTCACACAATGCAACGAGTCAAAACACATTTTAGACAAAGAACTACAGTATGGGCTGGCTACATCAAACAACGGTAAGCCAAAAATATGGTACTCCAGCATCGCGACTAGGTGTCAAATATCACACCCGGTAAATTATTACCACAATCATGATTAGTTCCATCATAAAATTGCAGTAATAAGACCCAGAATTAGTTTTTTTATACAGTGATATTAAATCCGTTTTAACGGAGGTTAATGTATCTAGGCCTATGCATCATACTGTATGTAATGTCACATAAGGATCTTCATACATGCCATGCACATTTTATTAAGGTTTGCACTTCTTTTTAGTGCTATATTTTTATGCACTAAGCAATTGCAAAGATAAAGTTTACACATAGGCCCCTATGAATACTACTTCCACCACTTCTGCATATTTTAACGTAAGCAGACCGCAGGCAAAATATCAGATTCATTCCAATAGTATGCAATGGAAATAATCACTAATATGTATTATACAGTACCCTATTGTAGCTTTCCAAAACATTTTCCTATGTATTCCCATTTTAAAAACAATTCTGGATATGCAGGTACAACAACATGATGCTTCAAAGGCTTATTAATTAAGACAAATTATTGAGAAATAACACATTTTAAATTCTAGACCTTTATTGAAAGGAGGCCTTCAAAGTGTAGGACATTTGACAGTGATCGAAATAAAGGGAACTTGGAGCATCATGTATGTAAATAAGGGCATATTAAATGCGCATCAATGTATAAAGCTACTTGCTCCATGTGTGCCAGCTTGCAGTTTGGGAACTGCTAGCAGGAGGAAGTGATGAGTTACATGACATATATTTTTTTGTAATAGGATGTACACTATCAAATTCTGCAGGTTTGTGTAGAACAGTGAAAAACAGCCACTCACTAGTAACTGATGTTGTTCCCAAGATTGTAGGAGAGCAGATACTACGCCACAAAAATAGAAGTGTGCCAGTGAGCATAGCATCTTTAGCGTGGGCATTAATATAATTGATTTTAAAAGAAGAGCTGCTAAAATTATGGTATCAATTATCTAAGAAAACAAAACAAAAAGGAAAATATTACGGCCCTGAACATGTGCAGACGGTATGAAAGAAGGTAGGGGAAAATATGATATATATTTTCAAATACATAAATGATACCAACAAAGTACAGGAGGAAAGGGTTTGAGAAGAGAGAGAAAGAAGAATGAGAACATCTACAGGTTGTTAAGCCCAGTGAAGTACTTCACTTACAAGTGGAATCATCGAACAGACTCATTGTGGCGGTGAAGGCCAATATACAGTAGTCGGATTTTAAAACTCTTGGGATTGATACAAAAGATCCTAAATTAGCAGAGGATGAAATGGGTTCTAAGCATGTAAGGAAACTAACAGACCTTCTGGGCCAAGTTTCACGTATGTCGACAATTTATATGATCATATATTTTGTGCCCTTCTACTTCTTATTAACTCTTTTCCTTAGATTGTGTCTCTGCTCATTTCTCTGATGCTATTTAGCCTCTTTCCCATTCTGACCTCCACTAGGTATTTTACAATTTCTGTTATTCCTTCTTCCTCAACTATCTGTCCTCTTCTCAGCTTCATTGTCTCCCCCCTCACCTCCTACACCCCCTCTTTTCTCCGCTCACTAGCCCCCTACGTTGTGATTACCACCTGTAAGAATCCTGGAGTCACGCCACCCTCGGCACGCTCCCGCCTTACCTCCGTCTACCATTTTATTGTATGTCTTTATTTATATAGCGCCATTAATGTACATAGCGCTTCACAGCAGTAATACACGTGGTAATCAAAATAAATAACATTAAGCCGAAGCCCCGCTGCACGCGCCCGAACGGCTGCCCTGCTTCCCGGCGGCGCGTGCAAGTCACTGCACTGCGATCTGTGGTCTGCAGTTGACTTTTTCTGGTGTGGGGGGGTGCGGCTATTGAACCCGGGGAGGGGTGGAGGAGGTTAATGGCGAAGACGCAGAGGATGGGGGTCCGGGAGGCTGTGGGTCCGGGAGGAGAGGGATAGATTGCACACACAGGCACACTTCCCTCCCTTAGCTCCCCTCCTTCCCTCCTCCCCTCCTCATTGGTTGACTTGTGCACCTCGTGACGTGTCAGCGCTTCTGATCACCAGACGCTTGCAGCACCGGCCGCTGACGTGTCACAGCACGCAGTCGGCCAAGTCGGAAGGAGCCAGCGGGGACTTCCAGACTGGAGGAAAGGGGCTGGTTGCCCGCGCACGCACAGCCGTGCGCACCACCGACCGCAGCGGATCCTTAGCCTTAGAGCTCCCGGCGGCACGTCATGTGGATCTGCATCTGCCCTCAGCAGCGCTGCGCACAGGCACGCATCCGGCTCTCTGCCTAGGAGAAAAGCGGGGGGCCCGCCTCCAGGTTGCGCTCAGGCACGGATGGTGTTGGCGCATGGCGCGCGCACATGACACGTGCACAACGCACACAAGCTTCGTGTCAACTAACTTCATCACAGGTAGAGGTTAGCAACAGGGAATCCTCTGGCAGAAGAACAGGGAACACAGAGTGAAAAAGCTGGGATGCCTCAGGAACAAAATAGATGGGGTCCAGGAGCACAAGGATTAAAATAACTTGCTTGGCTCCTATTTAAGACCATGAGGCAGGTGTAGCAAATTACAACTCCATTAGGCAGCTTGCTTCCTGATTTAGTGGCCTTGGTGCACCCAGTGAAGTCAAAGGTGCGTCTATTGGCCTCATAGAAACCTACAGTAGACGCAGAAACATCAAAACCATGGTGACTCAATACACAGAGGATCATCTTCTACACCTTCTCTTCCACACCTAAAAAATAACTGTATTTATTATTTCCATCAATTATAGTTGATACAGAAAAAAAAAAAAACAGGAACAAATCTCTGTTTACGTAAAAGTCACTTGAGGCCTTTCAGTCACCCATAATATAGCATATACTAAAAATATATAGCAAGGAATCTTTACTTTGCCTCAAGTACAGTACTTCAATATTGTTTAACTTAATTTGACCTTTACTCAGATAAAGATACAAAACAGAATGATATACAGTAGCTTTTTTTGCAGAATGTATCCATTTTAAAAGCATCTACCCAGAAAAATTACATTATCCAAAGTGAATAAATATTTGCCGTCTATTTGACATTTATTCTATATAACAATTCACATCTACAGTAAAGCTATTACAAAAATATGTACAGTGTGTATTATCTTTGTTCTCACTTCATATGGAACAACTTTCTTGCATTTAGAGTTGCCTGCACTTGTGCTCTTACCATATGTGTACCGAACACACCTATTGACAAAAATGTCAGTAGATTTTTATTTGTGTTTCAGCTTTTGATATGCCACACAGTTATAATAAGAATAATGTTGTGTACCAATCGGAATATTGACCCCTTGTCTTGCAGAAGTAGTCTCAGGTTTAGCAAATGTATGCCTCCCATTCTGCCTCTGCATGAAACATTCTTTATACCTTATTTATGGCAAATGTTTTTGCAGAAGTACAGAATTCTTGTGAAAGGTTAAACAAATGAAAATATTGACATTTACACAAAATAGTACAACATCTCTCTCTCTCCTCTCCGGCAAAAGCCCTCTGTCAGGATAAGAAATCTCTTCTTGCTAAGACTTGGAAAATCACTTGCGAATTCTTGGTGAAATGGCAACTTCATAGTGGAAATATGTGATTTTTGCAAAATATTGAACCCATTTTAGTTTAGCGAAACGATTCGCCACAAACCAAGTTTGGAAAAATAAACACTAAAAATATTGCGCCTGCATTTTGGATAGTTTGCACATCTACTCCCATTTATTTAAGTTGAGGTAACTTCTTTTCCAGCACTGGAAACAGCTGCCCAGCACATTGAATAGGGGTCTGGATGGCATGACTAATGGCTTGTTTTTAGTGTGAATCAGAAGCAACCATCTTGAATCATAACCTCCAGTCTGTACCTATTCAACGATTTGTATTTGACAGAACAAAACTACTGCACAGATCAAAAACATAATGTTTCTCACTTTCTTCTACTAGCAAGTCCAGCACATAAAACTGATTTATTTTCAGCTGAGACATAAGCACCCCTTTCTGCTTACAGGCCAACTGCCATCTGTGTTGTCAGGCAACACACTGGGGATATTACAGTAGTTTCCAAGGGAATCTGTTTATGTGCCATTTAATACTTGCCAACATTTTGTAACAGAAGCTAGTTTGTTTCTTGTTGGAAAGGGGATATCTAAATGTCTGAACTAATCCTGCACCTGCCAGGATTTTATTAAAAGTATACAGTTTCATCTTAATGAAAACATTCTTTTATCACCAAAATATAATGCATCATTAAATACGTACTAGCATCTAGCATAGCCTGGCTTTAGATTTTAATATAAAATAAATATATGTACCGTATATACTGTACTACAATAAACAAATACGTGGGGTCAATTTCCCTGTGGAACTCCCATTGACACACAAATATATACATAAATAATGTTGTGGGTCTGGATTTTGAGCTTGCCAAGATGGTGTACAGCAAGCATGTCAAACTCAAATGCAAACAAGGGCAAAATAAACAAGGTTTAAGTCTAGGTGGGCCGCAAAAAAAAAACAAACTTAAATTTTCATAGAAACGTAGGTTTATTTCGAAAAGTACAGTGTGTGTGTGTGTGTATGTGTGTGTGTGTGTGTGTGTGTGTGTGTGTGTGTGTCGGATGACCTAAAAAAAAAAAAAGCCAGATGTGAATGATTCTGAACGCATTAACCAGTGTCAGGATGCCCCCTCTTAACAATTCCCAAAGCAGCAATCCCACCTGGGATCTTAACTGATCCGCAGTCTCTCAAGGTAATATACTGGAGGGGAGGTGTTCCTTACCTGTCTTCTAATGTCCCCCGTGTGAAACTTGAGAGTCAGATCTGGAAGAAAGCAGAATAGGTTATTTCGGTGTAGGTATAGGGCAGTTAAGATAAAAATGAAGAGAGTGGGTGAGGGTGACAGACAGAGAGAGGGTGACACCGAGAGAGAGAGGGTGACAGAGAGAGGGTGACAGAGAGGCAGACAGAGAGGCAGGCAGACAGAGAGGGAGGCAGACAGAGAGGGAGGCAGACAGAGAGGTAGGCAGGCAGAGAGGGAGGCAGGCAGAGAGGGAGGGAGGCCGACAGAGAGGGAGGCCGACAGAGAGGGAGGCCGACAGAGAGGGAGGCCAACAGAGAGGGAGGCCGACAGAGAGGGAGGCCGACAGAGAGGGTGGTAGGCAGAGAGGGAGGCAGGCAGAGAGGGAGGCAGGCAGAGAGGGAGGCAGGCAGAGAGGGAGGCAGGCAGAGAGGGAGGCAGGCAGAGAGGGAGGCAGACAGAGAGGGAGGCAGACAGAGAGGGAGGGAGGCAGGCAGAGAGGGAGGCAGGCAGAGAGGGTGGGAGAGTGAGAGCGGGTGGGAGAGTGAGAGCGGGTGGGAGAGTGAGAGTGGGTGGGAGAGTGAGAGAGGGTGGGAGGGTGGGAGAGTGAGAGAGGGTGGGAGAGTGAGAGAGGGTGGGATAGTGAGAGAGGGTGGGATAGTGAGAGAGGGTGGGAGAGTGAGAGAGGGTGGGAGAGTGAGAGAGGGTGGGAGAGTGAGAGAGGGTGGGAGAGTGACAGGGTGGGAGAGTGAGAGAGGGTGGGAGGGTGAGAGGGTGAGAGAGACAGAGAGGGTGGGAGAGACAGAGAGGGTGGGAGAGACAGAGAGGGTGGGATTGACAGAGAGGGTGGGAGAGACAGAGAGGGTGGGAGAGATAGAGAGAGTGGGAGAGACAGAGAGAGTGGGAGAGACAGAGAGAGTGGGAGAGACAGAGAGAGTGAGAGACAGAGAGAGTGAGAGACAGAGAGAGTGAGAGACAGAGAGAGTGAGAGATAGAGAGAGTGAGAGACAGAGAGAGTGAGAGACAGAGTGAGAGAGAGACAGAGTGAGAGAGAGACAGAGTGAGAGAGAGACAGAGTGAGAGAGACAGAGTGAGAGAGACAGAGTGAGAGAGACAGAGTGAGAGAGACAGAGTGAGAGAGACAGACAGAGTGAGAAAGACAGACAGAGTGAGAGAGACAGACAGAGTGAGAGAGACAGACAGAGTGAGAGAGACAGAGAGGGGGAGAGAGGGTGGTTGACTGACTCACCGGGCCCGGGACGTCAACCCCGGCAGACCCCCTGTTGGCGGCCTTGTCCCTCATTCTCTCTCTACTTCCCCCCCATTTTCTCCCCCCATTTTCTCTCCCTTCCCTCCCCACCCCCATTCTCGCAATCCCCTCTTCTCTCTCCCCACCCATCTCCATCTCCCCCCTCCATTCTCTCCCCCCCTCCATTCTCTTCTCCCCCCCATTCTCTCTCTGACCTGCACAGACGCACACAGCCACTGACCTACAGACACACACAGACAGACCAACAAAGACACTGACCACGCACAGACACCCACACAGTCACTGCTGGCCTGCACAGACATACACACACAGCCACTGATACACACACACACACACACACTCTTCCCCCTCCCCCCCCCCCACACACACACTCTCCCCCCACACACACACGGGGCAGGGGGTGACAGGGGCAGGGGGTGACAGGAGCAGGGGGTGACAGGGGCAGGGGTTGACAGGGGGTGACAGAGGCAGGGGGTGACAGGGGGTGATATGGACAGGGGGTGGCAGGGGGTGACAGAGGCAAGGGGTGAGAGAGGCAGGGGGTGAAAGGGGCAGGGGTTGACAGGGGGTGACAGAGGCATGGGGTGACAGGGGCAGGGGGTGACAGGGGGTGATATGGACAGGGGGTGGCAGGGGGTGATATGGACAGGGGGTGGCAGGGGGTGACAGAGGCAGGGGATGACAGAGGCAGGGGGTGACAGAGGCAGGGGGTGGCAGGGGGTGACATGGGGTGGCAGGGGTTGGCAGGGGGTGACAGGCAGGGGGTGACAGGCAGGGGGTGACAGGGGGTGGCAGGGGGTGAAAGGGGCAGGGGGTGACAGAGGCAGGGGGTGACAGGGGCAGGGGGTGACAGGGGTTGACAGGGGCAGGGGGTGACAGGGGCAGGGGTTGACAGGGGGTGACAGAGGCAGGGGATAACAGGGGCAAGGGGTGACAGGGGGTGATATGGACAGGGGGTGGAAGAGGCAGGGGTTGAAAGGGGCAGGGGGTGACTCGGGGTGACAGAGGCAGGGGGTGACAGGAGCAGGGGGTGACAGGGGGTGATATGGACAGGGGTGGCAGGGGGTGACAGAGGCAGGGGGTGACAGAGGCAGGGGGTGACAGAGGCAGGGGGTGACAGGGGCAGGGAGTGACAGAGGCAGGGGGTGACAGAAGGTGACAGAGGCAGGGGGTGGCAGGGGATGACAGGGGCAGGGGGTGAAAGGGGCAGGGGGTGACAGGGGCAGGGGGTGACAGGGGCAGGGGGTGACAGAGGCAGGGGGTGACAGGGGCAGGGGTTGAAAGGGGCAGGGGGTGACAGAGGCAGGGGGTGACAGGGGCAGGGGGTGACAGGGGTTGACAGGGGCAGGGGGTGACAGGGGCAGGGGTTGACAGGGGGTGATATGGACAGGGGGTGGCAGGGGGTGACAGAGGCAGGGGGTGAAAGGGGCAGGGGGTGACTGGGGGTGACAGAGGCAGGGGGTGACAGGAGCAGGGGGTGACAGTGGCAGGGGTTGACAGGGGGTGACAGAGGCAGGGGTGACAGGGGGTGATATGGACAGGGGGTGGCAGGGGGTGACAGAAGCAGGGGGTGACAGGGGTAGGGGGTGACAGAGGCAGGGGGTGACACGGGGTGGCAGGGGTTGGCAGGGGTGACAGGGGCAGGGGGTGACAGTGGCAGGGGGTGACAGGGGGTGACAGGCAGGGGGTGACAGGGGGTGGCAGGGGTTGGCAGGGGTGACAGGGGCAGGGGGTGAAAGGGGCAGGGGGTGACAGAGGCAGGGGGTGACAGGGGCAGGGGGTGACAGGGGTTGACAAGGGCAGGGGGTGACAGGGGCAGGGGTTGACAGGGGGTGACAGAGGCAGGGGGTGACACAGGCAGGGGGTGACAGGGGGTGATATGGAGAGGGGGTGGCAGGGGGTGACAGAGGCAGGGGGTGACAGAGGCAGGGGGTGACAGAGGCAGGGGGTGGCAGGGGGTGACAGATGCAGGGGGTGAAAGGGGAAGGGGGTGACTGGGGGTGACAGAGGCAGGGGGTGACAGGAGCAGGGGGTGACAGGGGCAGGGGTGACAGGGGTTGACAGGGGTTGGGTGGGTGACCCCAGGCTGGCCCCCATGCCCCATCAGCATCTTGTCCTTACCTTATTCCCAGGCTTCCAGGCAGGAGGCAGTCCCACAGACATCTCTGAAGCTTTCTCCGCCGGGGAGTTGGTTCCGCCCCTGCTGTGCTCTCCACATCCCACACATGGCTCACTCACACATATACACACACACACACACACTTCCCCCCCATTTTTACCAGGCTTCAAGGAGAATGTCTCCGCCGGGGTTTTGACTCCGCCCCCGTGTCCTCCCACACAGTGCAGATTGACTGCACACGGCCACCGTACGCCTCCAGCCCCTGCAGGCCAGATTTTACTTCCGCCCGTGCTACTATCTTCCCCCACACCCGCGCTCGCTTCTCCCACGGCCAAAACTTTAAACCGCCGCCCACGCGCTCGCGACACACACGACCGCCGCGCTGGTTGTGAGCGGGCCGCAAAAATATCCGTTGCGGGCCGCATGTTTGACATGCCTGGTGTACAGTATGTCTAAAAAAAACTTTTGGGATGTAAAGCCTGTGAGTTCATGAGATCTTCCAATAAATGTAAATCAAGAGCAAGCGGGGCTACTTTTGATATAGATTATTTTATGGTTGCAATACCATGTTTGTTGTATACTTATTGCAATGTGATTGGGGATTGCAATATGTGAGAAAAAAAATTGGAAGCTTGAAGATTAGAATATTTGAACATCTTAGAAATATTAAAAATATCAATAAGCAAGTTGTTGATAAGGGATAGCCCTTGACCCATTTTCTTCAGCACTTTTTGAAGGTGCATAATTGCGACCCACAGGCTTTGCAGTGCATAGCTATTCAATCTATTGGGAACAATATTAGATCAGGCAATAGGGATCTACAATTCTTG
Source organism: Ascaphus truei (assembly GCF_040206685.1). Classification (NCBI taxonomy): domain Eukaryota; kingdom Metazoa; phylum Chordata; class Amphibia; order Anura; family Ascaphidae; genus Ascaphus; species Ascaphus truei. Next base: position 234,365,487 of record NC_134485.1, on the reverse strand, counting down.
TATAGAGAACAGTTTGGGATCTTTACATTAAAAACCAAACGGTTTGAATGAGATTGCCTATTTTACACATTTTTAAAAGATTACTACTAGATATGAATACACCTTATTAGATTATATGTATTTCAATTGTTTTTTTTTTATATGTAGCTTCATTATACCATGTAAAAGACGGTCCAATTAAATGCTGGCTATTTACTACTGTATACTGACACGCAGTTTCTAGATTATTCACATACAGTATGCACACATTAAGTTTCACTATATTCCAATTAGTACAGAAGTTTTATTCAAGAGCAAGATACAGGCATATCCCACATTAACGTACGCAATGGGACCGGAGCATGTATGTAAAGCGAAAATGTACTTAAAGTGAAGCACTACCTTTTTCCCACTTATTGATGCATGTACTGTACTGCAAACGTCATATACGTGCATAACTGATGGAAATAACGCATTTGTAACAGGCTCTATAGTCTCCCCACTTGTGTACACCTTCGGTACAGGTAGGGAGCCGCTATTGCTGTTCAGGATGTGCTGACTGGCGCATGCGTGAGCTGCCGTTTGCCTATTGAGCGAGATGTACTTACTCGCGAGTGTACTTAAAGTGAGTGTACTTAAACCGGGGTATGCCTGTATTGCTCTTTGAATATAAGTTTTTATTCACACTATATAGTATATGAGATTGATAAAGATCTTGATACTGTTTATTCATCCACCCAATTTTTCATATAAAGAGTATATACCTCTCCACTAGATAATTATTAGTCCTCATTTTATGTATTGGACTATTTTATTTGTATTTAGTGCAATTATGTTTTCTTTTTCTTCTTTTTATATATACATATGGTCCTTATCCGACACCACATAATGCAGTTCGCATTATCCGACGTCAGAACCACTTATCCGACGGCGGTTTGCGGGACACATTCCGTCAGATAAGCGAGGACCAGTAGATACTGTAGATAGATAGACACACATATACACACACTTTTTTCACTATTGAAGTAATGGTAAATTAAAACATTTAGAATTTAACACTCTCAAATCGTTATTAAATTGCATATAAATATATATGACCATGTTAAGTAGAACATAGTGTTTTTTGATCCAATTAGTGCATGACCTAGTATCGGTATAAGTGAGGTAATACCATAGTGACGTTACCCTTTGATGAAGCACGTCTATGTGTGAAACGCGTTGAGGTTCCATCAGTGCTTGTTTCGAAGCTGTTACGGATAGATGTTTCTGGAATCTCTGTGTCTCAGATATCAGTCCGGGGACCCGGGGCGCCCATGCATCCGAATCATGGGACTCATTGTGCCTTATGGAGCTCCATTTTATTTTATGAATTGTACGTTTTAGAAGCTACTTGTGATTTTAGAATATATTTTTATAATACTTACTCCATGTGTACTTTGTCGTCTTCTTGTTCTTCTCTTTGGAGATCCGGCTGGATTTTGAAAGCGTGAACTGAGCATGCACGCATGACTTAAGCTGCAAGAGGGTATTTCCTGACACTTTTAGATATCTACAAAAATGTATATGAAGGTTTTTTGCATATATATATGTATATACCTTGAGTGCTTTTTTTTGTCTCCTTGGTGGGACACCTGGTTTCCTGTTATTTTTGTTGAACAAGCACCTATTTCTTTGGAGCCTTAGAAGTGCCTTCTGTTATCTTTATCTATATATATATATATATACAGTATATATATATATATATATATATATATATATATATATATATATATATATATATATATATATATATATATATAGGTATCTGTACCGTGTTAGCCGAGCTTAATAATCAAAAACGAATAGATGATACCATTCTGTGGTATGTGGTAACAAAATGCTTTTATTTGTGCGAGCTTTCGAGATACACTGATCTCCTCTTCCGGCGGTGTTACACTGGCGACACACTTTATTGAAGTGTGGCCAGTTCCGCAAGCCGGGAGATTTCCCGGCTTGCAAGTGGCATCCCCTCGGCGTGCCGCGCGTCACCGATGCGCGGTCACGCGTCATCGGGTGCCTGCGCCCCCTGCACGCGCGTCCAGGGCTCCCCGAGGGAGCCCTGGTGTCCCGCGATGTGGGGGACGGCGGCAGGGGGTTCCGGGGGACCCGGCGGACCCGGAGAGGAGAGGGGGAAGCCGCGATCGGCGGGCCTCTCCTCCGCTGCTTCGGCGCGCGCCCGGCACCCTCCGGTGCGCGCCAGGTAACTGCTGCGGCCGAGAACGGGCAAATGCTCGAATAAACTCGGCCGCAGCAGTACAATGAATGAAGTCAAAAAAGGATTTTTACTTTAAAACAGTGCATACTGGAATGTGATCTGTGATTGAAGCTCATCCCTCCCCCCTGTGCAGTATGAGTTTTATGACTTGAGGTGCTAAATGGTCCCTGAATGTAAGTGATGTAAGAGTGTGCATGTAAACATAAATTTGTAAAGCGCCCACAGAGTATACTACACTTTACAAAAGGTGTGCGTGGAGTGGATGTGTATATAATGGTGTGGGTAGGTGTAGAAATGTAAGAGGGTGTTGCATAACTATAAGTGTGTGTAGATACTATGTGGTCCCTATTGGTCTATAGGGTTGGAATTACATAGTGTATGTGTATGTGCAGGAGACCGCTGTGCGGGAATTCATATAGCGCAGTATGTATAGACATGGCCTTTAGCACTCATGGGAAGAGAGTTCATTTCTGTCAGTAATGACTCATGAAACTTCGGTCTCGGTTTAGGCCACCGCTAAGTGTCCTGAACAGTTACATAAAGTTGTATTCATGCAACCGTCTCTTTGGAAATATTACTGTATGCTCATTTGCATGTCTTAGACAGGTCTGCAACCCTGCCTTTCACCATTATCACCCAGCACACAGTGCTTCCACTGCAGCAAGGGATTCTGGGAAATGACATGCAAATTAGCACACAGTGCCACCTTTTGCATCAAAACCATATAACATGGTCCCCTGTAAGCTTATGCTTGCTATATTTCACAGCTTTGAACACAGCCTGGGTTAAGATGCAGAGCCAGTAAACCCACCCGCAGACAGCCGTTTCGACCTTAATGGGTCTCATCAGTGTGAGGTTGGTTATACTGAATTTGCAAAATGAAGCTTGGGATAGGTTTCACAACACTTAATTAAGTTATGGTGGGTAAAAAAAGTGACAAAAACCCTCCACAGTAAAGCATATAGCAAATAGAAATATTACTGTATGCTCATATTCATGTCTTAGACAGGTCTGCAACCCTGTATATATAATATATATTTTTGCTTTGCTTCATTGGGTGCCCCAGGATGTAGTCATTAGGTCAGGCCCAACTGAGAAGTTTTTTTGCTGATTAGATCATGCCCTGCATTCCCATGGAAAGCAGGATATGATCTGCCCAGTGAGGAAATGAAGGAGGACGACTCATCTTCTGTTTCCTGCAAAAGGCCCCCACTTTCACTTGACTGCACTTTTCCTGGAGAGGCCGTGGCACTCAGGTGCCGTAACCCCCCTGACACTCAAAGGGTTAACGGTTTGGGTAAAACATTGTAAGATTGACAAATGCCGAAGCTAAAGCAGCAATCCTGCTAGCTAGTTTTACCTTTATTTATTTTTTCATCTTCTTTTTAGAGCATTTGAATTAGTGTGTCCTCCTCCTGAACTAAATGTAACACTTTAAACATATTCTGAAACACCATAATTCATAAACGTGTCATATGTATGTATATTCATTATTGTTTACAAAAAAAAAAGGACATTTCCTATGGAAATGTATGGCAAATTTCACAGACATGGGACTGAAATGTATGTGTCCAGTTCCCTAGGTAAGAGTCTCTCTCTACCTTAATTGGGCTACCCATTTTTTCTTATTCGCAATTTTTTTTATACATTTTAGCACTCTTGTAGAGTTAACCTGTTTCTTGGTGAAATGTGTATATTTTGCAAAATTACGATTTTCGCAAAAAATGATCTTAACTTTAAATGCAAACAAAAGTCCAATATTTGCCTTTTTCACAAGCATGTGCTAAAATGTTGCACATCTCTATTAACTACTACTGTGAATTATAAAAGGACCTATAGATTTTGCCAGTGAATAACAGCATTCAGTGTCCTCCAAGCACTTGTGTCCTATACGCATTGCTGTTTAAAAAAAATAAAAAATACTGCAGAATAACACCTACACTTAATACATCACTGATGATCATTGTAATTTATTGCCTGCAGTAGACAGTTAAGGAACCTCCATGTGCTTAAGTAAAAGTTCATGTCTCATAATGATTGATATGACATTTTCTCCGGAAAATTTATTATTTATTTGAAATGTTAAAGAATTCCCAATCTCCTCCATAAGAAAAAGGGGAATAGTTAGATGAACACACACGCAAAATCAGATTTTTTTTTGAGCAACATGCAGAAATGAGGCTTGTAACTGCAGTACCTGGAGGTCATTGGGGAGGCCTTCTTCCAGTAGTAAATTGCCTTGCGGCAGGGTCAGTAAGGCGCTAGACATGGTATGAAACTTTAACTATAGTGGTTTTATTATCCACCAACCCAATAACCATCAGGGTACTATCGCTTTAAGGCAAAATAAAATGTGAAATAAATTCCTAATCCCGTTAGGGCTGAAGAAGTTGAGTTAGTTTCCCTATCTTCCGGGCAGCCAGCTAACCTGGTTATCCGCCCCCAAAACTAGTGCTCCACAACCAAAGTACAATAAGAAAGAAAGAAAGTCTCTTATTTGAATTGCAGCAGCAAACAGTCTTTTAACATTGCAGTCTTAACAGTCTTATTTATGGCTCATCTGTTTTGTAGAGGATTCTTATCCCAGGGTCTCTGTGTCACTTCTTCAGTCCTTCAGGAACGCCGGTTCCGGAGAGCAGGTTGTCCAGTCCGTGGTGATCTTTTATCCTGGGTTGGGGTCCAAGCTGGGGAGTAACTTCTCTACCCTCCTTGGGAAAAGCTAACTCCCTTTGTGCAGGCTACTTCCTGCCTTTTAAACCTTCAGTCTCTCAGGAGTCCTTCCTGCTTAATTAGCTGCAGGTGCAGCAAGCTCACAGTGAGAAACTTAACCTCCTGCATACTGGAACCTATCCACTCTGCTAGCTCTTTAGTCCATAAGGACAGTGACTCTGTCACATATCCTCCCCTTTCCCCCACAGAATAACATTGTCCTGTGGAGCGGCCCATGCACCATTCCAGTCCACCAACATAATTTTGCTCCAGTACTTAAATTTTTTTGGTGGAGTTCTCATTGACTCCAAGTGTACCCCATGGCACCTCTCTTTCACAGTCGACAGACTTGTTTTCAACTCTTGCAGAGTTATCATCCACTCCAAGTGCACTCCCTGGCACCTCTCTTTTACAGTCAACGGACTTGAAGATTTGGGCCTTTTTTTCTTGACTCATTAACTTACTCCGAGGGGAGTACCACTGGACCTCCAGTAACTCTTTTCCCCACATACAAACGTGGACACCTTTCTGTCCTATTCTTACAGTCGCATCTTTACATTAGCTGATTTCCCGACAAGGACGGTACTTCGGCCGCGTTGTCACGGTTGTACGACTGGAGTTTTATGGCATCACTCTGTCGTAATTTGGCCCTTATAGTCCGTGTTTTAGTGTAAAGCAGTTTGGGGGTACTGCAATGGCATTGCAGATATGCTTATCGGACTGCCCTGCTTGCTTAGGATGACATAGGATCTGTGTTTGGACTGTATGGCGTCAGTCGCAGAATGTTTACTCACATGGCTTTCTCCCACCATTCTTCCTAGGATAAACATCCTGGAAAATTTCTGGAATGTCAGAATATATTTCCCCCTTTGTAGCAGGTTTAGTTCACCAGCAAGAGTCCTCTGTTTCTTACGTGCCTCCTGCAATTCTCCTGCCATCTTTTTCATGGTCTCCCTCTGTGACCCCAGTGTCTCTTTAAACTTTTTATCTCATTATCTTTGGCCTCCAATGCCTTCTGAGCTGGTTCCATTTTATTTTTAACAGCTTCAGCTTGATCCTGCAGTTCCCTTCTTAGAGCGTCCACCTCTTCCCGGTGCCTGCTCTGCACCTGCATCAGCGCCTCCTTCATCATATTTTGGAGCTCGGCGGATTTCATCTTTGTTTGCGATTTTCATGACTCTTTCTCCTGGGTGAACTGACTTTTTGGAATAGCTTTTCTGCTACTCCAGCTCTTGTTCCAATTTCTGGGTCTTTTCTCATCCCCTGTTATACAGAGTCACCTGGCTTCTAAGCTCCTCTTCCAGTGATGCTTTGGTGGTGCTTAGTGTGGCCGCCAGCTCCTCAGGTTGCTCTGCGGGGACACGCTGGGTACTCAGATGGTCATGCAACATTTGCTTTGCTGGAGTGTGCTGCTCCAGGGAGTAATCTTCTTTTTGCTGTACTTTTTCTGCATTTACCCGTGCTTCCTGCACTTCTAATTTTTCCCGGATCAATTGCTTCTTTACATTTTCTACTTGGTGAAGCTTCTTATCTCTTTCACTGACCTGGTCAGCCAAGTCTGAATTTTTCTGTCTCAGAGTTGTCTTTGCTTTTCTTATAGTCTCTAAACGAATCATGATCTCTCCCTCAGCATCCTTCAATTCACAGATCTCTGTGCTGAGAGCGTGGGCCTCATGGCGTGAAAGTTCCAGCTCTCTGCTGGGGATGTGTATCTCTTTCTGGGAGACTTTGAGCTCTTTATGCAGCCTTATTTCTGCACTCACAGGTGCTCCCATGCACGCCAGAATTCTCCTGTGTATATTCTCTCTTTACCCGACCAAGTTCTGCTTTGAGTACGTGAGCCTCTTTCTGAGAAACTTTTAATTTTGTGATGAGGTTTTGAACGTCTTTCTGGGACAACTCATAATACAGTTTCCAGTCACTAATTGTTTTCTCTGATTCGCTCAGCTCTCTGTACATGGCGGTAGCGGTATCCTTTTGTTACGGTTGTGCTCACCACAAACCGAGGCCGGACCGCGGGGCTGAGGTGGGGTTATATATTCACCGACCTTAGACCGCGCAGACTGGTCTTGAGTGCGAAGTTCATTGTCAAACAGGCTGGGTTCAAGGCTGGAGAGAACATCGTAGTAGTTGGACGAGCCAGAGTCGGGGTAGGAGATATTCGGGTAGTCATTGTCCAAGCAGGGAGTCGGCAACAGGAAATCAAGCTGGTCCTTCTGCTTCAGCGTAATCGCTGCAGGTCGGGAACGGGGTTTGCGTGAGTGGCGTCCACGGCCCATGGCGCCGGTCTAGTAGAGGGAAGATTGACCGGAGTTGGCACACTGCCAGGCAGTACTGGTAACCCGTGCTTCATCGCAAAAGTTCAAGCAGGCCTCTGCAAAGGGAGAGAAAGCAGCAGGCCACGGCATCCAAACAATACCTCTGCTGGGTGTGAATGCCGCAGGTAGTAGAATCCAGGCAGGCAAAACACAGGCCTCTGTGAACCAAGAACTCAGTCCTCAGCATTGCAGCAGCAGGCCTGGTGGAAACTGGAACGAGTACAACTAACTAGAACAATAACAAGAGAGATAAGTAACGAGGGATAACAAGCCAGCGGCTTGTGGCAAAACACAGGTAACATCCAAGAAGGATTATGCTCGGCAGAGAGGGATTGTGGGAATGCAGTATTAAAGTCAGCGGGCCAATCTCAGAAGGGGGAGTGTAAGAGCATTCTTCCAATGAGAGAGCACGGGCTGGAGCTGCAGTAAATAGCTTGCACAGCTGCTGTAGATACCAGGGGGAGTGTTCCAGGACTGTCCAGGTCTGCAGGGCAAAGGTAACCAGTAAACTCAGGTGTGGATTCCTTACACCTTTGTCGACTCAAGGTCAGTCAAATGTGAAGCTTCTTCCTTCCAGCTTTGTTTCTCCATGTTTACTGTCTCTTTATCACTCAGGGCCTTCTCACATGTCTTCTTCAATGTACGTAACTCTGTGTTTAGACATTGGCACTCCTGGCGAGAGTGTTCCAACTCTATATATTAAGAGCGTGAACCTCTTTTTGTGAGACGTCCAATTCTCTATGGCAATTGTGAACCTCTTGCAGAGTCTCCTCATTTTTCTGTTTCAGGTTAGCAATCATTTGATCAGACCTGCTCTGCTTTTCAACCATGGCAGCAACCGCAGCGTTTGCCCTCTCCAGACTATTCTTCACCTCCTCCAACTCACCCCATAAGAGACGCTCTGTATTCTGCAAAGCAGCATGCTCAAGTAAGGCTGGGCGTATACTCCTCTTTAACTCTGCGTTAACCTCCTGTATCATGGCGTTTTCTTCTTACGCCTTACCCAAGCGTTCTCACATTGTTCTATATATGGATATCACCCGTATGAAAGGATTTAAATGATTTAATGCTTTTAGCCATCATAACCTGTGTCTCAACTAATATTGTGTACCCTATACAGTGCCCATGCAATAAGCAATACATTGGGCGTACAACAAGAAAATTAAAAATTTGTTTTGCAGAACATATCACAAATATACAAAAAGGTTTCCAACAACATCATTTGTCTAAACATTTCTCAGAATTTCATGACTGTAACCCTGCAGGGATTCTTTGTATGGGTATTGACAAGGTACCCCTGAGTTGGAGGGGAGGGGACGTTGTCAATTCCATTTCTAGATTGGAGACAAAGTGGATACATATGGTCAAAACACTTGTCCCACTGGGATTAAATGTGATATAGATCTGGGTGCCTTTTTGACTTAGTACCCACTTTGTCGCCAATCAAATATATTTTTTCTCTGTACAGTATGTTTGTGTAGGAGACGTGTTCAGAGGTACGCAATGGAGACTGTTTTTAATGTGAAATTAAAATTAGGCTTTATTGCGCCTGTCGCTTTAACACAGCAAAATATTTGAAAATAAGCCAAACAAAAAACCTATCTCTGCTTTGGAGACTATCTACACATGTAGCTCAGCCCTCTCTGACTGGGTTGGTTAGCTAAGCTATTTACCAGCCCCAAAATATAAACATATAAACAGATATATAACAGTTCTAAAAGAAAGTCTTATCTGTTCTCCTGAAGCTGTAGGGGAAGTCCTCTCTGCTCTCCTGGGTAAGCACCTTTGTGTGCTACAGCAATGTCTGTCCAGGTTTTAAGGTCTGGTCCCCTTGATTTGCTATCAGCATGCAGTCCAGTCCTTCTGCAGCTCAAGACAGCCGTTCCTCTGGTCAGTCCCCCCCCAATTGGGAGACTCAGGAATCTCTGCTCTGTCTCCTAGTTAAGCTCAGATGTGAGCTAAGGAGTCTCTCTTCCGGTCTCAAAGGCAGGCTTTTTCTAACACCTCTAATCAGCCAGGTGCTGGTCAATTAACCAGCACACTGCTGGATTAGAGGCAAGTTTTCTGAACAGGGTAAGTCCCCTGTTACATACCTCCCCTGTTTGTGGGAAGCTCGGGCTTGCCACGGCCAAAGCCCATCCTTCCACTCTAACTCGAGATATCTCTGGGACTTGAATGAGAGTGGATGGAGGAGAACCCTCAGTCCTGCTGGGATTGGAGCCCTTCCTCCAGTTCAGTAGTGTCTCCTCCAGAAGGTGTTTGAGTTCAGCAGTCCTCAGTCACTGAAGGAGAACTTTTCCCAAGTACAGTCTTTCTACTGACCATGTGGTCCTGAGCTTTCCCCTGTGTCAGGCACTCCTCTTTTTGTAGGCAGACTGTATGTAGACAGTCGCAGAGCACCTATGCAAATCGCTCTCTCTCGCCATCCTTCCCATATGCTCCAGTTTAGCACCAAATGTCCATTTCCTGGTATTACAAGAGCGTCCAAGGAAAGCAACTTGAGCCCTCAGTTCTTGAAGCTGTTTTCCTGCACTTTTCCCATTCAATGTAGTTGCCAGTTCAGCTTCTTTGGGATTGAGTTGCGATTCCAGCTCCATTTCCAGAGAATGTCCTATCTTTTCATCTTTCTCAGCTAATGATTCTTCTGGCTTTGATTTTGCACTCCTACCTCTGTTTGTTGCCTGTTGGGCGGATGCAGGTTTGGCTAGTGCCTTCTTAGATAGCTCAAACTTCGTAATCTTGTTTTGAAGGTGAGTGGTATCCCCAGCTCTCACTGTACCCTTGTCCTCACAGGCCCTAGTTACTGTGGGATACCGATGCTTGGGCAGAACCAATACCTTTTCCCGTATTGGAGGCCATTCTCCTTTCAGGGTCTTTATTTCTTCCCTGTGCTTTCTCTGAGCTTGCTTCCACCTATCTTTCATTATTTTGTGGAGCACTGTGAACTTCTTCGCTTGGGCCGCAGATACTTGTCTCAGTTTCTGGACTTTTTTGCGCTCCCTCTTGTACCGAGTCACCTGGCCTCTAAGCTTAGACTCTAGGGTGTTTTGGTGATGGTCAGGGTAGCCTTCAGTTTATCCTGCTGCTTTGCAAGGACGCACTGGGTAATCAGACTTTCCTGCAGCAGTTGTATTTCCTTAGCAGCCTGCAGATTTTCTTCCTGCAGAGTTCGCTGCTTCTCCTCGACATTCTGGAGGTGTATACGCAGACCTTGCAGTTGGTTCTGCAGTCGGTGCTCTGCTTCAAATTTTTCATCTTCCAACCGGTTCTTTAGTTTTTCAAGCTCGTGCAGCTTTTCATTCTTCCCATTGACCTGGTTTGTCAACTCCGAATTTTCTTTTTTTAATCTTAAATTTTCTCCTTTTTCAGTCTCTGTACTATGCAGGGCCTCCTTGCAGTCCACCTACCATTTTTGCACATCTGCTTGGAGGCGGTCTGTCTCCTGGGGTGAGACTTCCATCTCCAGGTTTAGGTTCTGAAGCTCCTTCTGAGAGACTTTGAGATCTAAGTTAAGATGGAGGATAGTTTTCTTTGACATGTCCAGCTCCTCAGTGAGACTGTGAAGTTCCTTTCTGGAGACTTTCAGTTCTGTGCGGCAGCTGTTAATCTCATGATGTGAGGCATCCAGTGCTCTGCGGAGTGTATGAACCTCTTTCTGAGATACGTCCACCTCTGTCCGGACACTGTTGACCTCCTGTTGTGAGGCATTCAGCTCACCGCGAAGAGTGTGAACCTCTTGCTGAAAGACTGTCATCTGCTTCAGTGCCTCCTCATACTTCCGCTTCAGCTTAGCCATCATTTTATCAGATTGTCTCTGCTTTTCATCCATGGCGGAAATAGTAGCGTTTGCAGTATCTAGCTCAGTCTTGAGATCGTCCAATTCTGTCCTGGCCAAAGAGTAAATTGTGAGCACATCTTTCTGTAGCTTCACGTAATTTTTCTGTAGCTCTGTGTAACCATCTTTCTTTTGTTTCAATTGTTCACGGAGCATATCACAGTCATGCCTGGCATTTTTCAGGGCATCTTCAGGGCTGGTCCATGGATTGACTCTCACTGGTTCCGGCTCCGCTTCCCTGGGATGGTTGGTTGAGGGTTGCTCACTGTTGGCACCGGACAGACACTTCTTTGGGGTACACAACTTCTGCCTTGGACCCTCTGGATATTCGGTTAACCGCGGGACGAATCCTCCATTTTCTCTAGGCTGCAGGGCAACTCGGTCCCCCTTTTCCTCCACAGGATCTGCGGACGTGTCTGTTCCTTCCACGGTAAGTGAAGAACCACTTTTCTTTTTCTGCCTTTTTGTTTTGGATGACTCCGTCCCATCAGGAATACTGGGGTCTCCTTCTTTATTTGATACTTCATCAGCTTCATTATATATGCCAGGTTTTTCTTGCAGTTGCTTTAGCTGACAGAAATATTGGGTGATCTGCTGCTCCCGCTCTTTCTCTTGTCGACCATATTCGTCATCATAGAGAGCGGTCTTTTCTGTCCGTGCCGAGTTCAGGCACCCCCACCATTCTTGGGGTATTTTGTGGGTGTGACTCGGTTCGGGTTCCCCGTAAGAGATGTCTTCCTCTTTATTGGACTGGAAGGGCCACTCTTCCGTGGGGTAGGGTTCATTACAGGAACACTGTATCTTGTCCTCCATTTTGGGGCTATCAGGTGAAGTTTTCTTCCTGACCTCAGGAGGCGCTATTGCAGCTGCTGCCACTTTATTTGCTAGAACCCCCAATTGTGGTAGTCCTACAGGTGGGTATAATTTGCTTGTAGAGGTCGTGGCTCTCAGAGGCATCTCTGTAGACTTTTCTTTTTCTTGGGTAAGTTTTACAATATCAGAAGTACTGTGCACGCAATCTCTCTCTTTAGGTATACTGGATGTGCAGTTGCTAGGTAAAAACTTCTATTTGCTTTACACCATTTACTTGCTAGGTATAATCTCTCACTAGGTATATTGAATGTGCAGTTGCTAGGTAAAAACTTCTGTTTGCTTTACACCATTTACTTGCTAGGTACAATACCCTCAGCTTCAGCCCAATAATGTGGTTTTCTGCTTGAGTTCAGTCTCAACTTTGGGTATTATGGCATTCACTCTTCACACTTTGGGATACTTTTTACACAGCTCAGCAATTCCTTTTTCCCCAGTACTGAATTTTACTCTCAGCACTTGTTTACTGAAAATTCCCCTGCTTCAGCACAGTCTTGCATCAATTTTCACACTTTTCTGCATATACTCCATTCACAACTGGTAGTCCTATGCGGTGTGGCAGCCTTTACTTGCAGAATCAGTACCGCTCGTGGGTCACCATCTGTATTCACTCTTCAGCTAAACATTTGAAAACAACAAATGCCTATCCCTTTTAAGGGCTAACTCACTTCTTGAACCCTGACTACGGCTGGAAGGCAAAACCCCTATTTCAATGACCATATTACACTTATTTGTGATAGGCAAATAAGGTTTACCTGCTTCAGCAGTCTCTCTCTCTTGCTCTCTCTCTCTCTCTCTCTCTCTCTCTCCTCTTGGGATTGGGGAAAAGAGTCCATCTGTGGTTTTGTGAGTTTCAGTGCAGTGTAGATTTCCTGCATGGGTGTGTATCCCTTTAACTCTGTCTCTGCTGCATGAGATCCTTTGGTCAGGCTGTTTGTAGGCAAAAAGCACAAAAACATTTCACAGGCAATCTCCGGGCTTCTTTTAACTTCAAAGGCCACCTCAGTCCCGATTCTGACACCATATGTAGGAGACGTGTTCAGAGGTACGCAATGGAGACTGTTTTTAAGGTGAAATTAAAATTAGGCTTTATTGCGCCTGTCGCTTTAACACAGCATAACATTTGAAAATAAGCCAAACAAAAAACCTATCTCTGCTTTGGAGACTATCTACACATGTAGCTCAGCCCCCTCTGACTGGTTTGGTTAGCTAAGCTATTTACCAGCCCCAAAATATAAACATATATACAGATATATAACAGTTCCAAAAGAAAGTCTTATCTGTTCTCCTGAAGCTGTAGGGGAAGTCCTCTCTGCTCTCCTGGGTAAGCACCTTTGTGTGCTACAGCAATGTCTGTCCAGGTTTTTAGGTCTGGTCCCCTTGTCTTGCTATCAGCATACAGTCCAGTCCTTCTGCAGCTCAAAATAGAAAGAGGAGGGGAGCCACCTCTTGTGATGCTTGCCAGGAGCAGACAATGCTTTGATATAATTCATCAACATCTTCATTGCAAAAGACAGTTTATGAGACCCAGGATTCCAAATGTCCAATGTAATAAAAACACACACCACACACATACCACTAGCCCGTAGTAGGTATATCTTGTGTGGTAATCTGGGTATTTGTGCAGGACTGATCACATGAATGAAGTAAGGTAAGTTACTCACTGCTGACCTTGTTGGAATTTCCTGGTCCTGTCGGCGTGCTCCTACCCAGGAGTATCTGCAGAAAAAAATAGAAGGAACGGCGGTGCATCTGTTGCTGCTGAAGATAATTTGTAAACCAAAAACTGCAAACTGCAAAGATCTAGGTGCAAAAATTTATTGTAGGCACATTAAAAACAGCCAAAAGGTCACTCTGACGCGTTTCGCATGGTAACCCACGCTTTATCAAGCGTGGGTTAGCACGTGAAACGCGTCAGAGTGACCTTTTGGCTGTTTTGAATGTGCCTACAATAAATTTTTGCACCTAGATCTTTGCAGTTTGCAGTTTTTGGTTTACAAATTATCTTCAGCAGCAGAAGATGCACCGCCGTTCCTTCTATTTGCTTCTGCAGCTCAAGACAACCGTTCCTCTGGTCAGTCCCCCCCACCCCCCCAATTGGGAGACTCAGGAATCTCTGCTCTGTCTCCTAGTTCAGCTCAGATGTGAGCTAAGGAGTCTTTCTTCCTGTCTCAAAGGCAGGCTTTTTCTAACACCTCTAATCAGCCAGGTGCTGGTGAATTAACCAGCACACAGCTGGCTTAGAGGCAAGTTTTCTGAACAGGGTAAGTCCCCTGTTACAGTTTGACATTCCATTACTAATATCTTTGCTGTTTTCTACAATTATAAGTTTATATATTATTATGAGTTTGTATTATGTATTATCATTTTTTATAAATGTATGTGCATTAATTGTTCTTAGATAGTAGTTAATTTGATATGATATGGGTTATTATTACCTCATTATCTGCACCTGTCACCTGTGTGGGAATTCTATTAGGCTGGTGTGATAGGTCATATTTGGACCAATCATAGTAGATTCCAGTTTATTTAGATACCTCACACGGGTGTAACCACATACCCCTTGATAAAGTCTTTTTAGATGAAACGCATAGAGGTAAGGTTGTCTTGACCTTGTCCCTTAGATTTTATATACTTGCTGCACTGTATGCCTTATTCAAGGCAATTGGAACTCTGTAACCGCTATTAGCAGCATTTGTGGCTGATTTTACCCACGGAGGAGCTTCTGTTTACTCAGAGGATCTGTGCTTACGCTGTGTGTCATTAATACATACTTACGTTACCATATTTGGCTATCTTTTTCATTTATAGATCCCAATCAATCCAGGATTCTACTGATTGGACTTTCATTGCATCATTATTGTATTGTTATTGTTTAGAATACTTAAGCATTGTGGTCAGTGCTTTGCGTCTTTTGTTTTTTCTTTACCCTTCTATATATTGGAATTGTGTGTTTTCCTTACATTTTGGCAGCATCCACTTATACACAGGTTACTGTTTCTTAGTTATATTTGCGCACCTTTCTTTTTTCATATATATATATATATATATATATATATATATATATATATATATATATATAAAAACAACAGAGGGAAAGCAACCTTTAAATAGCACACGGACATAGATGGAAGTGTAACAAAAGAAATTTTATTAAAGTGAATAAAACAGGGGATAAGGTTAAAAGGTGAGGGGGGGCTCAACACTACCTAGACAATGTGGACCTGGAGGCAAGGGTCTAAGTTTAGATCCAAAGCAAGACATGCACAGGACACAGGAGGCTCTATCTAAGCACACCTGTGTAACAATCAACCTACACTGAGATCTTGTGACCACATGAAAAATAACCATATAATTTATACAATAGTTACATAGTGTGGGTACACAAGTTGTGAAGGTAACAGAGTAAAAAATACGTCTCCGCTCAGTATGTAGATGTCACGGGCAGAAAGGTAGGTCAAAACTCCATGTCAGGTCGAAAAAGGTAGGGGCCCCCCTCAGCAAGACTCCCACTCCAACGCGTTTCGACGAGAAACTGTCTTCTTCTGGGAGTGGTGAGGGAGAAAATGAGCTAGATTTTATAAGGAAATTTTAACAGTCAATTTTGCGCCATATAAATCAATGAATTGCAAGCAGCTGTTGAGGGGAGGGGTGTCTGCTGGTAACGCAGCATCATTGGGTCCATTCCGAGAAGCTGTGAATGCTATTGGGCAGTATAGGTCATGTGATGCTCACTACGTCTGTCCCTATGTAAATTTAGGGGTGGTACATGTGACGTCATGACGCTGTGAGCTTCGTAGCTCCACAAGCGACATAGAGTCTCCCACAGTGGCTCAAAGTGACCATAAATCAGGGGAAAGTGAAATAAAGGATTGCAGCTAACATACAGCTGCCTGCTTTGTCCAGGAGCAAAGTACACGAGTGATGCGCGTGACGTCATCGCGTAATGCGTGTGACGTCATCAAGCAAAGCGTGTGGTGCCGTGCGGTTGCTATAGCAACCATGTAAACAATTTACATAGAAAGTCTTGTCAAAACGGGATGGGAAAGCACACTGCCTGCTTGTTACAATAAAACGGAATGGTTACTGCTGAAAAGGTATTGGCAGAGGACTAATGGTAACATACAAACACAGTTTAGTATGAATAACATCTCTGTCATAACAATCTATTGTTGAGCAAGGGGAGCACATCCAGATCAGAAGATCCTCCAATATCACCTATCATGTTGTTTTAGGGATGAGTCATAGATGTAGCCCAACAGAGTTGGATATTATCAAAACTGTCATATAGAGTGCTTTAATACTTCCCATTCCATGACTATAGGCCACATCTTAGGTTAACAGGTGATAATACTAAGCACAAATCCATGCGTGTAGATGAATATATGTATAAGATATAGAAATGCGGTTTCCAATGGCCATCTTAACATGGCTGGAGACATCAAAGTTATTAGTGCTACCAGATATATATCCTGAAACAAAATTATATTGGTAGTTTATCTCTTGGTCACCAATCTTGTGTCATAGGGTTATACAATGTGTCTTAGATGCATGTTGCATAACACGCAAATGGCTGAGTGCCATTACATAAGTCATGGATGGTAGCATAAATCTATACCGTGATTGCTTGAACTGTACTATTGCAAAATGGCAGAAGCATGCAAACATTATTTACGCCACACTATGAGGCAATATCACTGTCCAAAAGCATAATACCTGGCATAATTAGGTTCAAAATATTAATGGTTCATAACAAGAATCCCGGTTGGCCATCCCACATTATATGTGGGGCAATTGTGCAAATTGAATGCAATAATTTAGAGTAAATGCAAACCAATAAATGTACGAAAGCATTTTCAAGCGGATAAAATGAACACAGTGGAGCTGGAAAAGTCCTGGAAAGAGCAACACCCATATTGAATCCGTAGGTGTACAAAGTTTATAAATGTAACCAAAATCCATTTGGAGTTATTTGTGTCCACAGCTGGGCGATCGGAACAAGGAACTACGGAAGCCCCAGATCGCCATCTTGGTTTTCGGAAGGAAGCTCTGGGTGACAGGGAAGCGGCTGACAGGGCAGAAACTCAGAAAGTGGGTAGATATTTTGGATTTTAATATTGTTGTTCTCCTTTTGCATGCGCGATACTGGGGAGGTTGCTTGAGCCTTGAGGCACCCATAGTTGCACCTGACCACGTGATTGGGGTGTGGTTTTTTGGCGCGAACATACTTCCGCATTTCGGCATCTATAAATGAGTGATTCTTCTACACAATGGTTACTCTTTGACAAAGCGCTTTGACAGCGAGAAACGCGTTAGAGAACCTCTCTTTCTGTAGCCCGGTCTACTCATGCAATAGATTAAAGCATTTTTAACCTGCCACAAGCCTCCAGCCCTTCATTTTTTCTAGCAGTACTCCACCATTCTTCTCTACTTGGATTGACCTTTACCGGAAGGAGGCACGCTGTATCTTTTCAGTACCTGATGATTCGTGAGTTAACTGATTGTGTTTCAACATTATGCAGTTGATATATTGTATGGCGGTATACTTGCTCATGCCTAGGGACTGAGGTGTGTTGTACCATTAGTGGGTGTAGGGTGTGCTCTCTTCATTGAGTGCTCATTTCACACACTCACTGTCGGGCTTCTTTACCATTTCATTGATATCCCACACTATGGCTACAAAGTGAGCATTCAAGCCTATTTACTGCACATGCATTCTCCTGAAGTTATACTCTCTCCTGGACTTTAATGCTGTATTGCAAACATCACCCAGATATTAGTAGCACCTATCGGGGATTTATTTCCCATATCTACTGTACCTTATTTTTAGACCTGCTAAGGAACAGATGCATGTTATTATGTCCTGATATGTAAAACCATAGAATTCAAAGAGGGTGTACTTTCTTTTTCACATGACTGTACATACACACATACACAAGTCTGTTGGCAAAGGGAAACTAATCCAACAGGGAAAGCCAGAAGAGCCGAATTAAATCAAGGAGTCATACTAAAGTGCTTGTGTCCAAGCATTCATTTAAACCCCCCGGGGTTAAAGTTCCCAGCTTGTGGATTGAAAAAGTCTCCCTTCGGCACAATGATTTAAAACGATCCCCTTCCTGAGCAGAAAGAGGAATGTGCTCAATGCCCATAATTTTCAAGGAACTAGGATCCTTGTTATGTACATGTATAAAGTGTTGTGATAAATTACGGGTCATATTACCATTGATCACATTTCTCCTGTGCTCAAGGAAACGAGTACAAAGGGATCGGGTGGTGCGACCAACATATTGTTGGCCGCAGCCACAATGCAAAAGGTATACTGCCTTTCACACCATATTTCCCACCTTTACGAAAGGAGACAAAATCCAATTTGTTAATCAAATATTTACACGTGATGCAGTGACCTCTACCACAACCGTGGCTGCCCAGAGGGCCCACAGGTGTGGCGTTGGCAACTGCATCAATGGGGTTAAGTTTGCTTGGAGCTAAAAGATTCTTAATATTTTATGCCTTCCTATACACAATATGTGCTTTTTCAGGAAGGATGTTGCTCAAATGTGGATCACACTTCAAGATATTCCAATGTGTATTAAGAATACCCTGAATGGATCTATGTGATTGATTGAAAGTGGTTATAAACCTAGGACCCCCATCAGTATTAGCTGATTTGTTCCTAGGTACACCATAATTGGAATGTGTAATGATCGAATTTTTAGATTTGTTGAGCAACATAAATCTCTCAGGGGCTCTAACCCTGCTGAAAGAGTCCTCAATGAGGCCAGGATCATAGCCTTTCATCAGAAATTTATTGCTCAGATCTTTTGATTGACAAAGAAAATCGCTTTCCTTGGAACAGTTCCTTTTTAAACGATAAAACTGTCCTAGGGGGATATTTTTCAGCCAATGTGCATGATGGTTACTAGATGCATGTACGTAGTTATTCACCGAGACAGATTTGAAGTGGGTGTTAGTGACAATGTTACCCTCTGGATCCGAAGTTAAAGTCAGATCCAGAAAAACCACAGAAGTGGGATTAATAACAAACGGAAACTTCAAACCCATCTCGTTGTGATCAAAAGAAATAAGGACATCAGACAAAACTGTGATATCACCTTCCCAAATAATAATAATATCATCGATGAAACGGCCATAGTATACGAGGCCTGCCCCAAGCTCCAAATTTTGTCAAATAGATGTTTCTTCCCAATATCCCATAAAGAGATTGGCGTAACTGGGGGCAAACCTCATACCCATGGCCATTCCACAGATCTGTAAATAAATAAATCCTCAAAAGAAAAATAATTATGCGTTAAAATAAAAGTGATACTGTCCAATAGGAATTTCTTATGTGAGGTGGGAATGGAAGGATCTGTATTAAGCCAGAAGTCGATGGCCCTTATCCCCCTGGAATGGTTTATACATGTGTACAATGATGACACATCACATGTAGCCCATTTAAAAAAAAATCCTTTAAAAAAAATGGAACATGTCACATGGTACTTCAACCAATTGGATTGTCCCTAATCCGATTGGCTGTAATACCATGTGATGGCAGCCATGTGGTTTTAAGGATGGGACGTATCTCCCTTGTAGCTGACGTCACAACCTTAAAAAATGTTTTAACGCCTGTCATGTGGTACAGCGTCCAATCGGATTGGAGGTGTACCATCTGACCCTAAAATGTGATGTCACAGGCCTTATATAAGGCCTGTTCCGTCTAATTATAGCTGAAGAAGACGACGAGACAACATCCGCCCAATTGGACTTAATTGATTACAAGTAAGAAGATAGAAGAAAGAAGAAAAGAAGATTTTACCTGATTCTGAGGATCGCGGAGGATGGCGTTGCTGATCGAGAGCTTGCTGATACACCGGTATTCGGAGGGTGAAGACCTCTAAAGGTAAAAAAAATATTGAATGTATGTAAAAAATATAAAAAATTCAGGTTTCTTTATTGTATTTTTTTATTTTGTGCTGTTGTTTAGAGGTTTTATTTCTTTTAATGTTGTGTTGTTTAGAGGTTTTATTTATTTTATTGTTCGGGTGTTCAGGTGCTTGGGTATTTTTTATTGTTGTGTCTTTTTGGTGCAGTTGTTTTTTATAGGTTGCCCATCAACTTCTATAGTGGCTTATCATGCCCATATTATATGGGCATGATGTACCACTGTGCCAATAAATATGTAGAGCGTAGGGATAGTTTCCCCAGGGTGGATGTTTAGGGCGGGGTGGGAAAATAAAGTTTTATTTACTTTATGCTCGCAGGATAATGTTTTATTTTGAACGGTTAGACACTAAAGTGATGAAGCTGCCTGTAAATGTATTTTTATTGCAACGGATTGATGCTGGTGGTCTCCGGTGCTTATATTAGTGTGGATCAGCTCCGGAGACTCCCGACTTCAATCCAATGCAGGAAAAATGCATTTTTTTCTAAGTTCCGCTTTCTGTTCCCTTTTCGTCACCCTAGGGCTGGCGAGAAGAATCTTTGCTAAAATCGCAATGCCAGAGCTCCGATTATCGAGGCTACTTTTTCTAAAAAATGTGAGTTTGAGCTTTTTCACCAGCTCCCGCACGATGTGTTTGGCCTGGAGCCAGAAATCACGAGAAAATGCATTACCCACACTATTTAACCAACTCGTATAGGCTTTCTGAATAGATACCTACTGTAGCAAATTTTTGCAATTGCTGCTCAAAATTCTCAATGAGTTGCTTATCGAAGCTACTAGAAGGAACCCATAGCATAAAATGCCAAAATATCATTCAACATGCGATGAATAACAAGAATGCTGCTGTTGCGGCACACTTTATTCTAACAAATCACCGGTTTGTCCCTGGCTTGTTCCTGGAATGCAACGCTGTTCACCCGGAGCATGTCGCGTTCCCAGCCAGGGGTCATGCCCGGCTGACGTGCGGTTGATGTGTTAATTGATAATGGTTCAGGATTTACTAGGCTGCAATGCTTCGCGTGTCCGCCAGATGGCATAAATTCATGAATTGTAATGCAGTATATATATATATATATACAGTGTTCGACAAACCTATACATTTGCACGCCCCGGGTGAGTGGATTTAACATCGTGGCGAGCTCCTATTGGCCCAAGCAGCACACGTGTCGTACTAGGTGGCGAGTAGATTTTTTTGTTTGGCGAGTAGATTTTTTGGTGATTTGTCGACCACCCCATAAAGGGGCCTGTATCTCGGGAAGCAGGGGGTCCCCAGACCTAAAACCAAAGCGGTTCAGCTCCAGAGACCCCCTGCACATCTACACTATGAATAAAAATGTATTTTAAATTTATTTATTTATATTCATGTATTTATTTATTTAGATTTATTTATTAATTGTGCTGCTGCTGTGTGTGATTTTTTTTTATTGTGGGTAGCGGGGGTGGGTGAAGGGGGTATTAGCCCCAACGGTGGTTGTTTAGAGCTTGCGGGGGGGTAGCGGGTGCACTTAACCCCTTCACGACTGTAGCGGTATTAACTGCTACAGTCGTGAAGGGGTTAAGTGCACCCGCAACCCCCCGCAAGTCCTAAACTCACACCAAGGGCCAAATACCCCCTTCACCCACCCCCGCTACCCACAATAAAAAAAATTCACGCACAGCAGCCCCACAATTAATAAATAAATCTAAATAAATAAATAAATACATGAATATAAATAAATATATGTATATATATTTATATATATATATATATATATATATATATATATATATATATATATATATATTTATATATATATATATATATATATACACACAGTATATATATACAGTATATACACATACATGATGAACCAATATACAAATAAATGTAGAAGGGTTATCAAAATCATACTGTACTACAAATAACACTTCTCCATACAGACACACTACATTACAATGAATTTCCTTTAATAATCCTAACTGATCTTACAATCTAAATCATCAAATGCCAATGAAAAACCTCACATTCCAATCAATACATTGCATTTACATTGTATTTATGATGCATAAAATCTATGCACCATATACATTCTGCAAATGAATGTGAACAATATCATTGCAAGCTAAATACAAATACTGTACCTCCAAACAAGTAAACTATTTTAACCAATCAAGTAAACAAAAATCAATATACACAGGCGGCACACTTTATTCAAGTGCGGCTCATTCCGCAAGCCGGGAAATGTCCCGGCTTGCGAGCCGCACTCCCTCAGCGTGCCGCGCATCACCGATGCACGGTCACGCATCATCGGGTGCCTGTGCCGCCTGTACGCGTGCCCAGGGCTCCCCGAGGGAGCCCTGGTGTCGCGTGGATCTACTTACGGCGGCGGGACATTCCGGGGGACCCGGCGGACCCGGTAAGGAGAGGGGGAAGCTCCGATCGGCGGGCCTCTCCTCCGAGGCTTCGGCGCGCGCCCGGCACCCTCCGGCGATCGCCAGGTTACTGCTGCGGCCGAGAACGGGCAAATGCTCGAATAAACTCGGCCGCAGCAGTATAAGTACCAACCAGAAAACAAAATTTAAAACCAAGGCTAAACCTTACAATATCAAGGATTACATCTATCTAATTGTAATAAACATTATACTGTACACACATTGAAGCATTGCAATAAACAACATACAGTACAGTACATCCCCTGTATCTCCCTGCCTTGAGTGTAATCTGTGTAAGGCCCCCTCCCACTAATGTTTCTGTTAAATCTCCCTGCCTTGAGTGTAATCTGTGTAAAGCCCCCTCCCCCCTAATGTTTCTGTTAAATCTCCCTGCCTTGAGTGTAATCTGTATAAAGCCCCCTCCCCCTAATGTGTCTGTTAAATCTCCCTGCCTGTGTTGCTGTGAGTGCAGTGTATGTAAATGTGGGGAAGGGGGGGGGACCCTATGTGCATACTGTGAGGTCTAACCACCCTCACCCACTACCCACATACCATTACCCCCCCATCCTGGCCATGGCCCCTCCGCTTCTGCAAAACAGACACAAAAATTAAAACATCCAAAGTAATGTCCCCTAACCCCTTAATCACCATAGCGGTTATTAACTGCTACAGTCATTAAGGGGTTAACCCACCCTCACCCACCACTCGGGACGCCTACATACCCTCCCACACTAACCCCTCACCCCGTGAGGCCTAACCCCCCTCACACACTACCCACAAGGGAGGCCCACCCACATACCGTTGGGGAACCCCCCCTCCTACCCCCAGTACCCACAATAAAAACAATACAGTGACCCACAATAAACATCATTATATTTATTAAATATTTACCCACCCCCTGTCCCCCCCATAAATACAAGATTTATCCTTTTACAAACAGGGTTCATAACGCAGCCCCACGCGAGTCCCCGGTGGGCTGGCGGGACACCTGACAGACCTACAGGGTACAAGCAGCCCTTTTCAAACAGGTTCTGGAGGCCTGCTGGTGGGTCCCACCAGCACCATGGCCCCCAGGTGGTCTCCTTGGGTCACTGTGGGCCACAATTGGGTCCCCACGGTAGGCCCAAGGATGTCTGGGTGCCCCGGTCAGACCCACAGGTGTCTGCGGGGCCTCGGGTGGTTCCCACGGGGGTCTGGGGAACTCACAGGTGCTCACTACGGGTCCGCTGTGCCCCCACAGAAGTGGAACCACACATCTTCATCCCCGCACCTACGGGTCTGCGGTGCCCCCACAGATGTGTGGGCACCGCTTCATCCCCGCATGTGTCACCCGTGGAACCACCAGCCTGATACCCGTGAGATACTACAGCCAATCAGAGTAGGGATGGAGTTCCCACCCTCTGATTGGCTCTAGTACCATGTGACAAGCTTTCAATGACGTCACATCCTTTCTCCCCCCAAGCCTCTGTCACATGGTATACTAGAGCCAATCAGAGTAGGGATGGAGTTCCCACGCTCTGATTGGCTACCATACCATGTGAGGCAGGCCATGTTTCTTTTAATGATGTCATCTTAAAGGCAATTGAAGCAAAGCCATTCTGATTGGCTGTGCTTTCATTGCCTTTAAGTGACGTCATCATTTTTATTTTTATCGGCCAAAACACATGTTTTTCACGGCCCAATCAGGGCCGTGGGAACCATATGACGAAAATGTGACGTTATAGGCCTTTAAAAGCCAATGTCGTCTCATTTTGAAGCCAGATGCCGAGGAGGAAGGACCTCCGGAGAAGAAAGTGGCGTGTTCACATCTTGACTACAGATTTTCCTCTTTTGTTTTTTTTAATCCGCATAGTGAATGCTATAAGGCTGTGAGAGTGTCTAGGTGGAAGAGAAAATAAAAGCCAGGCTTTGAAACAAAGATAAGAAAAACACTGAAACAGACCATATGAAGGGATGAATAGGGATGTCTAGAATGTGAACCAAAAGGGAGACAAAGACATGAAAAACATGGAAAGCATGAAAATGTGTGTGATTAAGAAATTACTGTCACGGGAGACCAGGTACTTTTTATACCATTTATATAGTACCGGGATCATTCATTAGGCAGAACAAGATAGTAAAAACAAATTGCATTTATTTTGCTAAACCCACATACAACAAGAAGAAATACACAAGGAACAGTTAAAAATACACTTACTGGGGGACTGGAGGAACAAACTAGGCTTTCTTAGGTGCAGGGCGCCCGCTTGGATGAGCTTACCCTGAATGGGATATAACCCCGGTCTTCTTTTCGTCTTCAATCCTTAGCCGCGACCGCTTTGTTTGATTTTGAGAACTTGGGCGCAAAAGACAGGACTTAGGGCCTCATGCAGTAAGCGTTGATAAGGTATTTTTCGGCATTTTATAGCCAAAATTGGGTTTGAGATTCAGTAAGCGCCGATAAGTGCTTGATTTCGGCAGGTTTCGGAGCCGATAATTTTGATATGGCCAGTCGGCTGCCGATAAGCCTGTTTTCGCCACTGATCGCCACTTTTTTAAATCAGCTGGATTCAAGAAAAAAAATCAGCTTATCGGGGCTGATCGGCACTATGAAATTGAGATGTTATGGCCAATTTCTCCCGGCAACTAAAGTTGGCAGTTTGGAGGGGAGAACGATCGCTAAGGCTGGCGGAACGGCACTTAGAAAAAAAAATCTTCTGTACATCAATGGAGTCTATGGAGCGGGGACGTATAACAGTATAGTACTGTTTACGTTTCATTACTCACAATACAAACGTCATTTGCATTACAGTGTGGGGGCATTCCCTGCATTGTGTCACAGCTGACGTGTATTATTTGCATAACATTGTACTTTTACATGTTTTCAGCATTTGCGGGTCACATTACTCATCATGTGATGATGTGTCAAGGGAAAATACTATACTCAACTCTTAAAGGAGAACCTCACATCATATCACACATTTTACTGAACTGAGCGACAATTATTTACATGATGTTACACATGTCACACATGTCACACATACACCGTATATTCATGTTCCTTTACATTACACAATGCTTGTAATGTGTCACGCATCTTTAAACGTTCATGTACATCTTTATTCTCATGTTTACATCTAGTTTTGGTCCTCCCTATTTTCATGACGTCACTTATTGGACGCTCAATCACATTGCATGTTTACATTATAACCGTTGCATTACAAGCACTTCAACCTAACTTATACACACATGTACAGTAATTCATCATTGGGACACCTTGTAAACTCATTCTATAGCAACTATCCTCATTACAGAAATGCATGCATATGCACACGACTATTCATTGTTGTCAACATGTGACAATAACATGGCTAATTACACATGTTACACCAAACTTATCCCACGTCAATCTCAGCCTTTTTGTCTAATTACATGACTGACTGTTGCGTTCACAAGTGTTACATGCATTGCACATTAAACTATTTATTTTCAAGCAATCTTTGTACAAAGCTTCACGTCACATCATTGGCAAATATCATCATTCCCTGCAGAATACACACAACAAATACTTCTAAGAACAACTGCACACAGCTTGCCACAGAAGTACTTTATTATGTTAATGTAACACCTTGCATTTTACTATGTCACCTGACATCATCACATACCTATTTAAAGGACGCCCATTACCTGCTCATTCACAGCTACTCATTTCAAAATGTTGCGATTGTTTAGGAGACGGAGGAACATTCTTTTCTATGACATGCTTGCTGATCAAGAGAATGATATAGGGCAAGGGAGGGACAGACCGAGGGACAGTGACAGGGACAGGCACGCGGATACGACAGGGACAGGGAGAGGGACAGGCCGAGGGACAGGTAGAGGGACAGGAGATCAGAGGAGAAGACAGAGGAGACAAGTTGTGCCTCGTCCGCGTGTGTACAGGGAGAGAACCCTGTTAGATGGGATGAGTGAGGAGGAGATAGTACTGCTGCGGCAGAGTTTATTCGAGCATTTGCCCGTTCTCTGCCGCAGCAGTAGCCTGGCGCGCCCGAGAGTGACGGGCGCGCGCCGAAGCAGCGGAAGAGCGCCCTCCGATCGGGGCGCTCTCCCTACCGCTGCCGGGTCCGCCGGGTCCCCCGGAACCCCCTGCCGCTGTCCCGCGATCGCGGGACACCAGGGCTCCCTCGGGGAGCCCCTGGACGCGCGTGCAGGGGGCGCACGCTCCCGAAGACGCGTGACCGCGCGTCTATGACGCGCGGCACGCCGAGGGGCGGCCACTAGCAAGCCGGGAGATTTCCCGGCTTGCGGTACCGACCACACTCGAATAAAGTGTGTCGGTACTGTAAGTCGCTATCGTTTGAGTTCAGCAGCAATCTTATCCCTTTATGAGGAGATAAGGGGAGATTTAGATTTTTTCACAGCCAGAGGTCATGCAGTCCCTGGGCTTGTTAAAATGCTGTGCTCATTACATTATCTTGCTTCCGCGTCATACCAGACAACTGTGGGCATAGTGGGCGGGGTCTCGCAATCTACATTCTCGCGGGCCTTGACCCAGTTTCTCTATGCACTCAATAGACGCGCTAGGAATTATATTCATTTTCCTACAGAGGCAACAGAGTGGCTGGAAGTCAGGACTGGCTTTTATAATATAGCAGGGATACCATGTGTGCTGGGTGCAATCGATTGCACACATGTTGCTTTGATTGCACCTAGTCAGAGTGAGCATGTGTACCGCAATCGTAAGCACTACCATTCACTCAATGTACAGGTGGTATGTGATGCCACGATGAGGATAATGCATGTGGTACCCAAATTCCCTGGTTCCAGTCACGATTCCTCCATCCTGAGGAACTCTTCAGTCTTCCATGCGTTCGAAGAGGGACATTTTGAACATGGTTGGCTGCTGGGTGAGTACAGATTTACATGTTCTAACACAAAACACATTTTTATTTAGGAATGTTGGCATTGTAGAATTTGAGCACTAATGTCAGCTTATGTGTGCTCCATTCATTATAGGTGACTCAGGATACGGAATTAGGCCGTGGCTCTTGACTCCGGTGCTAAACCCTCAAACTGAAGCAGAGCAGAGGTACAATGCAGCCCATATATCTACAAGATCTGTTATAGAGAGGACATTTGGCCTACTCAAGACCAGATTTAGGTGTCTGGACAGAACTGGTGGGGCTCTTCTATACAAGCCTCAAAAAGTGTCTGATATTATCCTTGCCTGTTGCATTTTGCACAATGTTGCACTCAGGCACAATGTACAATCAGACCTAGCTGAGCCTTTGGTAGACGAGCATCCCACTCATGTAGCTGCTGAAAATGAACAAACAGCCAGTGGTGGCCAGACACGCCAGAATCTCATCAATTCATTTTTTTCTTGTAAGTAAAAACATATATGTTCCAAGTTCTACTTTTATAGTTAAATTATGTTATATTAACAATAATGTTTTTTTATATAACCTTCTGTTAGGACACAGATGAATATGGGTTGCACACCTTTCTTTTCTCTGCTGTGTGCACAAAGGGATGTGGCACCGGTATGATATTGTTGCACAGGTTATATAATCCCTCTTCAATTGTACTTTAGTTGTGTGTATGTGAATACAACTGGGGTAACAAAGCACTAATATTTTAGCATTGTGTTGTTCCTTATGCTAAGACAATACACATATTATGCCCATACTCATTCATGCTTCTATTATGCTTACATACAATGTTATTGGTGCAGTGTAACATGTACATCCATATGATGTGTACACCAGGCTGATTTACATTTTGAATGTGATTACATATACATGGTGTTGCACATTTAACACCAAATACACACTTTGCTGTGTTGTTTACGGTACTGAAGATGGCATGTCAATGTTTGCAATTTATATATTGTTCCTTTGCATTATAGGTATATCTCCAGTATGACTGATCATGGTATGTATATTTGCTGACATCTCTCATAAGATGTGCCTACCTCAATCTTCCTATAATTATTTGACGTAAAAACCCAACATATTGGTTTAAAGACAAATGTAACATACATGTACTTTCTGTATCATGTATATGCATTTAGCTACTCTTGAGGTTTCATGTGCATTGTATTAGAAAATGATTACTCACATTTCATCACATTTTATGTATGTTTCCTTATAAATTCCATTAATGTAAGATAGAGGTGTTTGGAGAAAAGGGGATAACTGTACTTATTTGTTTACTTACGGGAGCTCATTCATCACGGATGAAATTGACTGATCATAACACTCCATGCATGAATGCCTGTAATCACAACAATGCGTACTACATCTTATATTTAGCAATGTAGGTGTTTATTAATGCTAGGAATTAATAGTCAACATTAATTTAAATTTGTGACATGTGTATGTATAAGTCACACGTGTGTGGATGTGTCCTACATGTACCAAGTGTAAAACTGTTACAGGAACCACAATTTTGTCGCAAATGTTACTGTAATTTAGCATTTCTAATTTCCCAATATGACAATGTTGGTAATATTTTTGGAATGTCAATCACGTCACTTCATCATTATCATGATGATAATTATCAAGTATTCTCACAATTGTAACGTCAATCACGTGCACATTAGCATAGACACACTTTTTAAGACAACTGTTTGTGTCTGTATCAATTTGTGTAGGATCCATGTATAACACCGACAAATGATAACAGCAGCTTTATTATGGTAGCTTATATCATCATATTGAATATAATATTTATTTTTAGAACGTTTAATAAACACAGTAAACTATAGTTAGTTAGGTTAATGAAATATACACAGAAACGTACTTCATTACATGATGTTGATGTAATATTCAGAACATCATGCATTGTAGGGGACCACAACATCTGGGCAATAACATTATTTGCTACAGTCCCAAACCATTTTATCAACATACCCATGTAACAAGAGATTTTTAACAATAAATGGCTAGTTGGTTGTAAGTGTCCTTTACATTGGGAGAAGGAGTGGCTCAGTGAGTAAAGACACACACTGGCACTGAGAGTTTGAAGCAGGGGAGTCTGGTTCAATTCCCGGTGTCGGCTCCTTGTGACCTTGGGCAAGTCACTTTATCTCCCTGTGCCTCAGGCGGCCAAAAATAAATTGTAAGTTCCACGGGCCAGGGACCTCAGCCTGAAAAATGTGTCTGTAAAGCGCTGCGTACAACTAGCAGCGCTATACATGAACATGCTCATATTATTATTATTATTGTTACATAGTTTCGACAGTCATACGTTCCATTACACAATAGAATACACAAATGTGTTAGCAGAGTGGGAATGGTTGTTATATATAAAACACACCATGCCATAAAATGCTAGTAGTAATTAAAGAACACTCAATAAAAATTCATGAGGCACTCTTTTGCAACATCATTATGTTAATTAAGTGCTTATGCAATATAGGCATAAGGGTATCACATTTTTAATTGTTTGTTAATAAGAGCTGCAAGCAATATAAAATTAGTTCCATATGTAGTATAGTAGTCGGTGGCTCCTCCTCACAATCATCTCATATAAAGGTAGACTCTTCTGAAATCATACATTGATCCGATTGTATCTTCCCCGACATCTCTGAAATACAGCAAACACATGATGGTCAAAGATGGCACCTTACTATATATGTATCCGTGACAACGCGTTACACAGCTCTATATGATTGTGTACATACACACGTCAGTCACTTATATGTTAGAAGTACAAGTGTACATCAGTATGTAATTTTTCATTAAATTTGTAGCAGGCATAACTATGTATATGAAGTGAACGTTGCCTGTATACTGAAAAATGTGCGCGCACATCTTAGTGTGCGCACGCACTTCACGCTTGGGTCGACTAACTGTTAGCGCATGCGCAAAACAATGCGTACGTTGTGCGTTCAATACATGTTGAAAATACCAGTAAACATAAAATCTTTATATCAAATACAATGAAGACGAAACTACATTCGTTCTGAAGAGTACATCTGTATTCTTTTGAAACAGACGTGTTTGGACAGAAAGCACGGCCGATAACAAAATGCGCAAATGCAATACGTGTGACGTCATGTTAAGCCAGCGTGAAACGCACGCTAACACTCCTCCCACTCAATTAACATTCGGCTAACGCCCAGTGTACGCCCCCACTGTATGACACAGTGCAGTTACCGTTACTATAACAAAACAAGACAGCCAATAGGCTTTGAGGCGCGCACGTCGCTTGGGGGCGGGACTTACATCCGTAATCCTTTTTAAGGACGCCTTGGCCCATGACAAGGGTCCCACGTCATACGTGGTGGACCCGGTTTTTTATTTTGTAGATGTTGCATGATAACAAAACAGGTATGTGTTAGAGTTATGGTAAAATGTTGCTAATATGTTTAAAGGGATAGGAAAGTACGTATATTTATTCCGTCAGCAATGTGTACTACTCTTTCAGGTTCTACTATATTGTATTAGGAAACAATTTGTTTGTGATCGCTACATGTTATGCAGTCTGCAATGTTACGCTGTATCCACGCATTGAAAATGAAAATGGTGGTTACAAAAAAAAAAAAAATTTAAACGCAGAGTCAACGCATAACGATTGTTATATTTACCATTCTTCTAGAATTAACTCTTCGTCTGCCTGCAACTGTTCGCTCCAGAAATGCAAGGCATTTTCATCCACGCTTGACCCAAACGCTGAATCCAGTATGACACACATCTCCTCCATGAAGCGCTCATAGGAATCGCCACTGCTTTCTTCAAACAATTGGTCCGGAGGTAGGTTCATTTCTTCGGGTACCCATTCCAATGCATTTTCAGCTGAAAGGCTTGGTACATAATCATAGTAGTTATGTTCTTGTACAATGTGGCTTTCAGGAATGGAGGGTGCAGATATTGCAGCAGGTATCGATTCACACGGAACAGTAGTAGCGGATCCATTGCTATTGGCATTAGGAATAAATATGCCATTAAGCACAATATGTGTGCCCTCTTTCACTGTGAAATGTTTATCCTTTGCAATCTTCCAGAAACCATACCTGTCTTCTAGCTTATCCTGCACACGTTCAAAACAGTCATTAGTTGATAAAGTGAATCTTACTGAGGAATTAAAATTGCGCGCATGGCCACGTTCTTGGTAATAAGGATATTTGGCTCTAATCAAATCATAGATTTGACGTGTGTTAGCTTTGTGTCCGCAAGTGGACAAAATCGCTTCTGCTATCATGAATTTATACCCTCTGTGCGGATTCATAGTCGTTACGAATTCATCAGCCATTGCAGATTAACACAAAAAATGTGTGCAGGTCTCTGTTCTTTGCTCATACGAATGAAAGTGGTCAATGCCTAACAATTTGCTGTGTTTCCTTTTCAAAGTCATAAAAAGTATCAACTGTTACTCCTTTTTTTGAAGCTCCAATTGAATATGTTGAATTAATTGGTTGAACGTTTGTGGTTTCTGATAGCCGTTTGTCTGACAAACATGTATCATTTTTTTATCTCGTTTCTCACAACATTCCGAGACTTTTAATTAAGTAACATTGTGGTTTCTTGAAAAATAAAATAGAGCACTGTGTGAAAATAGTGCTTACACAGCCATATCATGAAATACACAGACACCTGCAAAAGGAAATGTTTTTTTTCCGCATAAATTTCTGTGTGTATTTGAAAGTCTGGTTAACTCCCTGTCTGCATCAGTTGAAGTACGTCTGTATATATATCTATAAATATATATCTCTCATAAATATATATATATATATATATATAAAGTATATATTGTAGTATATGTATATTGTAGTATATATATATACAGTGTTCGACAAACCTATACATTTGCTCGCCCCGGGCGAGTGGATTTAACCCCTGGGCGAGTAAATATTGGCCCAAGCAGCACATGTTTGGTAATAGGTGGCAAGTAGATTTTTTTGTGTGGCGAGTAGATTTTTTGGTGATTTGTCAACCACTGTATATATATATATATATATATATATATAATGCAGGAGTACACACAACATATTGATGGCAGTAAGTAGGCCTTGTATGAAACCTATTAAAATGGTGTTAAACATGAGTGAATTAAGTAATAAACATTTGTTTTAGGCCAATACTGTTATAGGCTCACAGTTAGTATAGTTCTCAAACATTAGGCCTGTATTCTTAAAATAGTGTGTTTTCACAAGGAAGCATGAAGTGTATGTTTTTTGTAAATACATATATACCAGTTTAGATAGTACTATATATACATACACACACACACACACACACACACACACACACACACACACACACACACACACACACACACACACACACACACACACACACACACACACACACACACACACACACACACACACACTGTGTGTGTGTGTGTGTGTGTGTGTGTGTGTGTGTGTGTGTGTGTGTGTGTGTGTGTGTGTGTGTGTGTGTGTGTGTGTGTGTGTGTATATCCATACATACTACATATATATTAGTATAAATTCAGAGATGTTCTTGAAACAAGAACACATAAATGATTAAAGGACAACATTACAATGGCCAGCAAAGGTAAGTAATATTTAACACAAAATCCTGCTGTACACGTACAAGAAAGATGTTTGCAGTTAAATAGGTGTTTTTTTAATTGCATGTGCATAATATGCACATGCAATGATTACATCAAGTAACACACCCAAATGCAATGTTTTGCTGCAAAGTCAATGGCAGCTTCTCTAAACTTAGCAACTGGCTCCTGGTGGACCATTACTGAATACACGATTCATACATCAATATTAATAACACTATTCATTAATTAGGACTGTTAAAATTTCCAAAACTTCACGTGTACAAGAACATATTTGAAAGTTTGGAAACAACACAGTCTTCAGCATACATACAATATTAATTAGATAATCTGAAGTAAACAAAACAAGGCCAAAGACATATTTAGTGAATTATAACATTTATTTTTTTTGTTCCTTTTGAGAGCGAGTAACAGGCCTGCTTGTTGTCTCTTGTATTTTCCTTTTTCGTTTTGCAACAACTTTAGCCACAACAGAGCCACTTTTAGTGGCCTCTGGCACTTCACGGGCAGGGCTTGTGGCCAGTGACTCACCTACAGGGCTTTTGGGCAGTGACTCACCTACAGGGCTTTTGGGCAGTGACTCACCTACAGGGCTTGTGGGCAGTGACTGTTCACCTACAGGGCTTGTGGGAATTGACTGTTCACCTACAGGGCTTGTGGGCAGTGACTGTTCACCTACAGGGCTTTTGGGCAGTGACTCACCTACAGGGCTTTTGGGCAGTGACTCACCGACAGGGCTTGTGCCCACTGACACATGTGAGCAAGTTGGTAGACACTGCACAAGTGATGGTTGGTCTGTTTCATGTGTGTCTTTTTTTGTTTGTGTCCAAAAACTGGTCAGTAGTAACTGCTTGTGCTGTTTTGTTTTTGTCGCCTCCTTTGTAGGTGTCAGCTCCTGATTTTGTACAGATGGCAGCGGTAGGATGTCGTCAGGAACCTGCACAGCAATGTCTGCTACTTGAGCGGTAACATTCGGACCTGGGGAATGAAGCTCAGATGCATGTGGTGAAAAATTACCAGCATGTAAAGATCCTGCCTGTGAGGTGTTGAAGTTTAAATGTGGTACAGTAGTCATTCTCAAGTAATTTGCTTGGGGTTGCTGAACAACTAATGCTTCGAATGAGGTGTTGATTTTTTGCAACTGTTTAGGCACTTCAATGAAGACTCTGTGGAGATGTGCCAATTGTGATATCGTTTCTTTCTGCAGTGCAATCATCCTTTCCAGCACTGTCATCAGATCAGAATGGCGTCGATTTTCTGCTTCCACAATTTTTCCCTCAGAAGCTACAATTGCATCGTATGTGGTAGTTGATGGACGATTTGGCGGTAAAACTGTTTCAATTGGAACCTCTTCATGCTCACTTGATTGTATTTCTGTGTCTATGGCGGTGGCATCATCATCATCATCTTCATCATCATGTTCTACAAATAAATGTACACATTATTAAATGGCATGTTAATCTCTGCTGTGTTACTATGTAATTATACTGTGTCATAAGTAACAACTAACATGTTTCCATACGTTTTATAACCTCACATTAAAAACTACCTTGACTTACGAATAATGTTTGGACTCAGTATGAAATATGAATGAATGAAAACTTGCTGTAAACTCACAACTCCTACATGATAGTTAACATCACTAACACAATACATGTTGGCTTACACTTCATTTTCAATGACACTAAGTAATCCTATTTAAAGAACATGTGCAAAACAAATAATGAACATGACAACATAACATATAGAAGTGCACATATTATATGGCCACCAACTGATACACTCACCTTCTAGGTGTGTTGAGCTGCATGACCCAGGTGAAGACACTTGTTCCGTCTCAGGTGACACATGTCCTCCAGGGGCAACTATATATAACAATAACATTAGTTTTACATTTACATGTGTAAATATTGAACAAACAGTTATTGTATGTTCAGTATTTATGAGTACCTAACAGCATCAGTTCCTTAACCGAAAATGTGTGTCTGAAAGTGAACATAAATAGTTGAAATAACAATGTACATGCCTGTGTACTTAGAACGTTTGAGTTCCCTAACATACAACATACTATGTTTCTGCAGTAATGCGTGAGGATAAATAGATTAAAATTGTACATAAAAATCATATGTTGTGTAGTGATATCAGTATCATAATGTACATAAGTATCATGAGATGAACATTCACAATGGTTATCATGAAGGTGGTCATATAGCAAAAAGTTTTGTTTTTGGTACAGGATATGTGTGGTACATTAATAGAAGATGTGGCACACCTGAATGTGGCTGTCACTCAACAAGACAAGACATGCAGTGTGTGATAATGTGTCGTTGATAGTAGTTCAACTATAGATATGAGTGAACTAATGTGTGACGTACGCTTTGATAACTAATGAGTTGTTGCGGCATTTAGTAGCTAGAGTTACCCTTTCAAATGAGTGTGATTAACTTCAGTTGTGCTAGTCAGGTTGTAAGAACGGTATTCCCTTCCCCAAAAAGCCTAATCAGCCAGACCTTTCAATTATTTCAAACAGGTGAAAATGGTGTGAACTAAGTTGACCCTAAGATGAGCCTGTAATTTGTGTGTGTGCTGAACCCCACCCCCTCTGTTGAAGTGTATGCTGTGATGAGATATTAATTGCAGCTGCTTTAACACAATGGTAGAGGAGCTAAATAGTCGTCTGCAGTGTTTAAGTAATGAACACAATGACATAACATATGCTACGTGTGCCTCATTATGCTGTCTGAATATGACATTAAGCAAAAGTGGACCTTTTCATAAACAACTATAGATGTGTTAGTGCAAGTGATGTTTGTAGGCCGTTGCATGCAATATATTTGATGCATGTTTAAAATAGGCAGTAATGTCGTGTTTGTAGGAGTAAAATAAATAAAATACACAATAATATTATACATATTT
The DNA here is from genome assembly GCF_040206685.1 of Ascaphus truei. Classification (NCBI taxonomy): domain Eukaryota; kingdom Metazoa; phylum Chordata; class Amphibia; order Anura; family Ascaphidae; genus Ascaphus; species Ascaphus truei. Next base: position 234,329,731 of record NC_134485.1, on the reverse strand, counting down.
ATGTTCTGTACCTGTAGGTAGTAATAATTTCTCATTATCATGTGTTACACATGTGTGCTACCCTGTTGTTCCCCATCTTCGCCCACCATAAATTGCTTCCAATGCAGCAAAGCATTGTGGGAATTCACATGCAAATGAGCACGCAATGCAACGTGGTATATTAGTTACTGCTTTTAGTAGGACTACAACAGATATGTCTAATTTGACACACACACACACACACACAATATGCATGAATACAAATTTATGCAACTGTTCGGGACACTTAGCAGTGGCCTAAACAGAGATCGAAATTTTATGAGTCATTACTGACACTAGCGAACTCTCTTCCCATGAGCGCTAAAGGCCATGTCTGTACATACTGTGCTATATGTATGCACACACAGCTGTCTCTCACACATACTAATACTGCTTATTTTTCCATCCATATACACCAATAGGGACCACATAGTATCCACACACACTTTTAGTTGTGCTACAAACTCTCACATTTCCACACCCACCCACACCATTTATATCCCTCTCACTCCACACACACCTTGTGTAGAGCACTGTTTATACTGTGGGCTCTCCATTCATTTTTATTCACACTGATACACATACACACTCTTTCTTCACTTGCTTTCAGTTACACTTTGACACCTCTAGCCATAAAACACATCCACACCGGGGGAAGGAGAAGCACAGATAACATTCCAAGAGACACTGTTTTTAAGTTATCCTTGCTTCATTCATTGTAACATCGCCGGAAGAAGAGATCAGTGTATCTCGAAAGCTCGCACAAATAAAAGCATTTCGTTAGCCACAGAACGGTATCATCTATTTATTTTTTGATTATATATATATATATATATATATATATATACGTGAGAGACAGAGAGAAACAGACATATACATATATAGATGTAGGTATGTTTATATTGGGAAGACACTATAAAAAGCTGCGTAAATATGCAAAATAACTGTAAACAACGACACGCCTAGTACAGTAATATTTCTCACCTGGTGGAAATTGTGAGGGATAAATTCCAATATCACGGTCACCAGCCAATCCCTCCACGACGACGGGAAGTAATTTTGCCCGAAGCAGCTCCTCCAATGGAGTTAATATCAGACGTTGTGGTGTCGGCCCACCTCCAGTGCCAGTAGCATGCACGCGTTGGTCTTGTATTTTCCTTTTTAATTTTGACCTAATATCGTCAAATCTCTTGTGACAATTCCGCTTGTCCCTGACATGATTCCCACACGCATTGACACCAATGACTATTGTGTCCCACATTTCTTTTCTGCTTGATGCACTTGTCCGCCCTTGAAAAACATATAAAATATATGAGGCCAATTAATAATAATACAAGCACCAGTTTCCTACACTGCTAGCTGTTCCAAGAGATAGCAAACATGCTGTTTTAGGTGTAATATGTGAAGCACATGAGCATTCACTACTAAACCTATACATGTAAGCAAGCTTGCATTCATATTGTATGCAGTTATGGCAAATTGACCGCCTGTGTTTAGTTGTCCTTGTAACGCATGATAAAAAGCTGTGTTTCCAGACTAATTTACATAGAAAGATATTCTGAACCCATATTTGCATATGAACAAAACTCAGATGACCTAGGATCACATGTATTTGAATAATAAATGTAAAGGTACACTTACCTAGTAAATGTCCATAGATACTGTCATAGTGCTCCAGAATCCCAGTGACAAGAGCTCTATTTTCCTGGTCATTGAAGCGAGGATTACGTGGCTTCTCCACACGTTTCTTCCGAGCAGGTTTAGGGTCAGAGCTTGGCTGGTGCTGACTGGACTCTCCTTCTTCCAATGGAAGAGCCTCCAAAAGCTGGCCACCAGCAAGCACGCCACCACCAGACACCCCATCAGCAACTGCGCCACCAGCAGCACTCCCAGCACCAGCACTCCCACTCCTAGCACCAGTACTCCCACTCCTAGCACCAGCACTCCCACTACTAGCACCAGCACTCCCACTCCCAGCAACAGCACTCCCACTCCCAGCAACAGCACTCCCACTCACAGCAACAGCACTCACACTCCCAGCAACACCGCTCCCACTCCCAATAACAGCACTCCCACTCCCAGCAACACCACTCGCAGCACCAGCACTCCCACTCCCAGCAACATCACTCCCCTGAACAGTACGTTCACTCCGACGCGTACTCGCACGAGTAGCACTCCCACTCCCACCAGCATCACTCTTCCCACACTTTGCGGGCATACTTCCAGCACTCACAAAAAACAGACAATAAATGTACAGCCAATCACACGAAACACTTCCACATATAAAACAAGACAAAGATGTAAACAAAACAACAAAGGACAAAGCTTTCCCAATACACAACAAGTCTCTCAGTCAATATGCAAATCTTAAATCACCAAGCTCTGTGCGTCTCTCTCTCTCTCACTCCCAACAACACAGAGAATGATTAACAGTACACGTTGCCTTTAAATATGGCGCGCTATCCAATACATGCTTGGTTCGCCTGATTCAGCAAGATTTGTGATTGGGCAACCTAACAGCACCCCGCCACGCACACCGATACACCTGTGTGTGATCGGCTAATCATCGTGAGAGTGGGCGGATTTGTTTTCGCCTTGATTTTGAATGTATTCGCCACTTACTGCATACGGAGAGGAAAAATCGCCAATAACATGACTAATCGGTAAGCTTGCCGATTTCACATATTCGTCGCTTACTGCATGAGGCCCTTAGTCTCTGCGAGGCAAACTTTTCAGTTTTCCAAACGAAGCCGATCGCTCTGTTATTTCAAACAGAGCAACTTTGAAAAGCCCACCGAGCTTCATCGATTCACCTTATTGGTTGACTGAGATGGACTTGCTCTCTCTCTTGGTGAGAACCTTACATACACTCCGCTGGGCTATCACCAGAACGAAGGGGGAAGGAGCAGACAATCGGAGCGTGGGAATTCTTCCCTGTCAGCCAATAGAAAGAGGGGCTCGACCCCAGCTGACGTCAGAGGAGTAGGCATGTCCAGCAGACTTGAAAAGCCAGGTGAATGGGAAATATAATTTTAACCAAAAGGAGAGCAGACTCTGTGGCTGCATGTAAGGAATCGTGGAATGCGTCCTCCGCGGCGTGCCCCATCCTTACCTTCCACTGCACAGCCTCTTGCTGCAAGGATTCTCAGTGCATGTCCCCCGCGGTTTGCATCCTATTTTCCCCCTGCTGTGCAACCTTCCGTGCACCTTACAGAGCGCGTGCGCCCACGGAGGACTTTCAGGAATTCCACGGAACTTGGCTCCGCCCCTCCACCTGTGACTCGCGTCCACCCCGTGCGGCGCACACACGTGATGCACGTGCACCGCTCCCCAGCTGTGCATCAACTCTGATCACCCTCACCTGTCTCCTGCACCGTTCACAGCCTATCCCTGCCTCCATTATGTACACACCTCTGCTCCTCCCCTCTGTCCCATTGGTTCCCTTCTGCTATATATGCTCAGCTAGTGCATTCACACTTTGGCTGAGCATAGTCACAGGTAACTTTGTGTTTCACTGCCCTGTGCCTGCCTTGACTTCGTTACGGCCTTCATCTTGTTGTTTCTTGCCTCCCTGTGTACCAACTCGGCTAGACTTTGGACCATTCTCTGGATTACGGACCCCGGCTTGCCTCTGACCTTCTGCTCTTCTCTATACCTGACCATGGCTAATGGACTCTCAACTACTCTCCTGGCTCCAACCCTAGACCACGGCATCCCGGACTCCGACTACCCACCTGGCACCTACCTACGACCTTGGCAAGTACTACGACTAACTCATTCTCTCCAATCCAGACCCGGCTATCTTGACTATCCGCCCTCCAGGCGTGCCTCCGCTGCTGTGGGTGCGCAGTTTAATACTTTCCCACCTCAGTACCGTGGTCCCGCCTTGTTCGTGGTGAGCACAAGCGTTACACTGCATCGTCCTTGGCTAACTCATTGCCACCTGCAGGGCCGGCTCCACCAAGTCTGGAAACTACAAAAGGTGTCCCCGCAGGTTGTCCTTTGTAGTCCGAACGTGGCCATTTGCCCTTTCCTCACTCACCAAACGTTTTCACACCTCTGGAGATCCTCTCCCCTTTGAACTACGGACCTTATGCAGACTTGCTGGCACTGTAACTGGTAGCCCGGGAACGCTGCATAGAGCCTTATAAAAACTGTATCAAACATCACAAAACATACTTTGTTACATGGGGAACTTTGGGGAGACTCATCAATGTAAGGGACTTAGAACTGGGATATCGGGTCTCAAAATTCAGGAGTCTGGGGGACGCTGGACAGCCCCAGTGTGATTCTACTCGTGTACCGGCAAATAGTGCCTGCGCAGCCTGGATACCCTTTCTTGTCACAATTACCTTTCAGCACAAAATCCCCTGTTTGCAGTGAACGTGTTAACATATGTTATTAATGTGCAAAAAAGTCAATGGTTGCACAGTATGATGTCGCTGAATAGTGCTATTTAGAAACCACAGTAAGCATCTTAATGATAAAACACATGCGATTATTACAAATAACTCAATTGATATTCTACGGGGCACACACTTTCTAAATAGATTTTGGCATGTTATACTGTATAAGCCATACAATTCCATAACAATAAAGGAGCATTATACTGTGCTCCTTTAAATAGCCTTCCTTACAGCATGTCATCATTTAAGATATGTTGAAACCCCCTTCAGATTTTGGAAACATAACTTGTATATCTGTAGTCTTGTTAAACAGAACTGTTCAGGTTAGGTACCAGTTCGTACTGTAGTCTCTAAGGACCACTAAGTACATTCACTGATTAGGTTATGTAGAAGGTCCTGTAATCTCAGAGGAGTGCTAGGCCAGGTCACTGAACAAGTTAGGTATTATGTATTGTAGTCTCTCCGGAACATTGGGTGCTTTCACTTGTTATACTAGTAACCTGGTAGCCTCTGAGGAGAGCTGGGTGTGGTCACTGCCCAGCCAGTTCACTGTACTTTCCTTTGTGAGTTTTGTAGGGCAGTTCAAGGAAGTATAAAAATAAAAAATGCAACTATTCTAAAAATATCTTTAATTAAAGTCCAAACAGCTTGTAACTTACCTAGTAAAGTACAATCCTGAGTCTGGCAAACTAGGGGCACAATCCTTAAGGATATTAGGTTCACATGGTGGAGGCTTGCACTTGTGACTGAATTTAGGAAGTCCCTTACTATCAAGGTGATGCAGGGGCCTTCTTCCTCAGATATCAACTACTTATGGACTTACTATGGATCACCTCCTCGTGAGTAGTCATTGTCCAACCTCATTTGTCCTTTAGTGATTCAAAGTAACCATTATCAATGTCTCATAAGGGACAGTATAACCCTATTTTTTTAAAATGTTTCTTTAATCAAATTTGTTCATCATGTAATACGCAATCAATAAAGAGGATGGACGCCAATGTGTATGGAATTCCCCAGGATTTTAATTCATAGGGAACTGTTCATGTTATTTTAACAAAAATAGAATGATGGCGGTCACAGCAATTGGAGTTCAGCCAAGGGTGAATAAAATAAAATCAGCTTTAATGGTTTACATGCTGCACATCACAGAAACAAACACTCTGACGCGTTTCGTCCCGGGATGGGACTTTATCAAACAGTAAAAGACCCTTATCACACAGACTCCCTTAAATAGGTGGTAACTCAATCTCATTGGACATTCTAAAGCAGAAACCTGCTGTTGGCAATCAGACTAATGAACTGACAGCCACTGAAACAGTCTCATTAGGAGAGTCTGTGTGAAACAGAATTACATGGGGTTAAAAATAAAAAACACATGTAAATACAAACATATTAAAAACATACAAAAAAGGTGATATGAATCATGAAAAAGATAAAATAATTTGAATAAACACATATGGAACTGGAATATGATAGAGGATGTGCATAATAATAAGAAAAAATATAATTAATAAGTAGTACTGTAATAATAACTAATATAATATATACAGAAAGCTCATTATAATGTATGGATATTACATGACCTAAATAATATATGTATCTAGAAATAATAACTCATAAAAGAAAAAGAACAATATATAATATAGATACGAGAGAGACATGGTGCATTGGAACACACTCACAAAACTCTCCCAATTCCCACCAGTTTAAAGGAAGTGTTTCAAATCCCAATCCATATTTATTCTGTGTGGGTGGAGAGTGTTGAGAGTGTATATCCAATACATCTCTTGTTTGTTAAGTGTGTTCTCTCTGTTGTCCCCCCTTTGGTGACTAGGTATATGTTCAATAGCGGAAAATGGAAAATTATCAATGCCTCCATTCGGACATTAGGAAAAGTGCCTGACCACCGGATGAAGCAAGTCACTCTTTCTGATGAGACGTACGTGTTCCGCTATTCTGACCTTAAGAGGTCTCATAGTACGGCCTAGATATCTTAATCCACAATTGCAATGGAGAACATATATAACAAAACTAATATTGCAGTTAAGAAAATTCTTAATGTAATATTTTCTTAAATTGTTATTATACATAATAAATTTGGTAGGAAACGCATATTGGCACATTGAACATTTGCCACACTTGAAAAAACCTTTGGGAATACCTCTGACATTGGGAAAGCTAGATCTAGTATCAAAAATACTTGGTGACAGATGAAAAGCCAATGTTTTGGCTTTGCGGTAGGTGAATCTAGGTCCACTTTGAACAATTGAACGAATATCGTTGTCCAGCAGAAGGGTATGCCAATGTTTGGAGATAATATTACAAATCTGTTGTGATTGTTGATTGTAAGTCGTAATAAAATATGGACTCTTTGTTTCATTAGAGTACAAAACATTGGCTTTCCCTCTGTTGGACAGTGATTTTTCTCGTTTACAAATAAGGGCATCTCTATCCATAACATTTGCTTTATCGAAAGCTGTTGATACTGTACATCTTTGGCAGAATAACCCCTGGCTAGGAACCTATTAGACATTTCCCTTGATCGAGACAAAAAGACCTCATTGTTAGAGCACAGTCTCTTTAATCTCATAAATTGAGCCCCAGGAATATTCCTAATCAATGACCGCGGATGACAACTTTGTGCACTAAGGAGTGTATTCCTGGAGTTCTCTTTTCAATAGATATCTGTCTGAATATGCATATCATTGTCAATATACAGGAGCAAATCTAAATAGTGAATGTGATTAAGATTGTGCTCAAAAGTAAGTTTAATATTTAGATCATTAGTGTTTAAATAGTCAATAAAAGAAATAAGTGTGTGTTCATCACCCTTCCAAATCAAAATAAGATTGTCAATATATCTCTTATGAAAGACATTATTATGACGAAAGAGATAATCACTGTGAAAAATAAAACGTGATTCCCAAAAACCCATAAATAAATTGGCAAAACTCGTGCCCATTGCAGTGCCCAATCATTGTAAATAAAAATGTGAATCAAACAAAAAATAATTGTGTGAGTAAAAATGAAATAGATTGTAATAAAAAAAGTGCAATGTGAAACAGATAAAGTCGAAAACTCAAGATAGTGTTCTATAGCTGTAAGACCGTGCTTGTGTTCGATAATAGAGTAGAGGGAGGCCACATCTACAGTGGCGGCCGCCTTTAACCTAAATCGGCTAGATCCGCGGCTCTCGGATAATCTCGGTCAGGTGCGTTTTTTTTTTGGGTCCGGAGTGAATTACGTTATTTTAGCGCTCGTGATATTAGCATTTTATTCTCGCTGTCTGCAATACTGCAATGCCATGTAAAAACTCAGGGTGGCGTTTGCGAGCTGTTGTCTTGGAAGTCTAATACCTTTGCGGTTCAACCTACGTCAGTACACTGTCTGTGTGCACGCGCGCGCAGTAAATGTAAATTTGCATATTTAAAGTATACATGCGTTTGCAGTTCTGTACTGTACAGTATGTCTCATTTGAAAATTGTTGAAAAACATAGGCGTGTACAGTACTGTAACAGTGTAACATTTCGGCATATACAGCGCTCTCCCCTCGCTCAGGATAATTAACTGCAATGCAGGGTATTTCAACTTCTTATCTTCTCTACAATGCAGTACATCTCTCCCACACCATTCCTTTGAACGTGTGTCTGGTTTCAATCACATTCCTGCTTGACAGCAGGTGATTACTGCGCATGCGCCTGTAACTTCGCCCACCACTGCTTGCTTGAGTGAGTGACAAAAAAAAAAAAATTATTCTAATTTTTTTATTTTCATTTTCTCCACAAGCCTGCAAAAACCATCTTGATACTGTATTACGATATTCAATCTGTGCTGTAGCTTTTGACTACGACATGTGCGTTTGACTGCACATGGTTGATTTGTGTGCTTTTTACGTACTTTATTTGGGGGTGTAGGGATCATATTATTATGATGAACTGCCTTTTGAAATTAAAGTATGTCATTATCCTTGAACTTCATGCAGCTGTACCCTGTAGCCCCCTCCCCCACGAACACACATCAGGCTCGCTCAAGGATTTGAAACTCCACAGAGTCATTAATTTTCTGAAAGGATTTCCTTTCCTATTGTCTGATTTTTGCTGCACTTATTGTATTATAATTCCCTGTACTGTATTCTTTGTGAAGCGCTGAGTACACTTTTGGCGCTATATAAATAAAGACATACAATACAATACAATACAAGCTTGACATTGTGTTCTAAATGCGTCCATAGCCGAGCGTCAATTACCTCACTGCGCCTGCGTGTAATCCTCTTTGAGATGGGAGCAAGCTGATTACTGCGCATGACTCACCCACCCCCCCCCCCCCTCCACAGAGTCATTAATTTTCTGAAGCTTGATATTGTGTTCTTAATCCGTTCATAGCCGAGCGTCAATCACCTCACTGCGCCTGCGTGTAATCCTCTTTGGGATGGGAGCTAGTTGATTACTGCGCATGCGCCTGTAACTTCACCCACCACTGCTTGCTTGAGTGAATGAGTGACCAAAAAAAAAATTTATTATAAACTTTTAATTGTCATTTTCTCCACAAGCCTGCAAAAACAATCTTGATATTACGATATTCAATCTGTGCTGTAGCTTTTGACTGCGACCCTGTGCGTTTGACTGCACATGGTTTATTTGTGTGCTTTTTATGTACTGTATTTGGGGGTGTAGGGATCAAATTATTATGATGAACTGCCTTTTGAAATGACTGTACTGTATGTAATTTCTTTGAACTTCTGCACAGTTAATCCTTCATGCAGCCCCCTCCCCCACACACACACACAAGGCTCGCTCAAGGTTTTGAAACTCTTATTGACAGACACCCCCACAGAGTCATTAATTTTCTGAAGCTACGTCATTGTATTTTTAATCCGTCCCTAGCCGAGCGTCAATCACCTCACTGCGCCTGCGTGTAATCCTCTTTTGGATGGGAGCTAGCTGATTACTGCGCATGACTCACCCAACCCCCCCTCCCCTCCACAGAGTCATTAATTTTCTGAAGCTAGTCATTGTGTTTTTAATCCGTCCCTAGCCGAGCGTCAATCAAGTTACAGTGCAGTAGGCCACAAGCACAGCACATCATTTGATGTAAAAATAGTATACAAAGAGATGTTTTTCTATTAATATGCAGCAATATAAAAAATATATATACTGTTGTAATATAAATCTACCGAAATCACAAAAATATTAGATACAGTAGATCTACAGTACACAATATATTGTTCTATTAATATGCAGCAATATAAAAAATATATATACTGTTGTAATATAAATCAACCGAAAAAACTATAAAATTAGATACAGTAGATCTACTGTACAATAATTTATATAAAAAAAAAATTAAGTTATATAAATATACTTACGCGTTAGTTACTTTTTGTGCCCTTTTGCGTTCTCTGTTTTTTCCGTGTACATGATAGCTCACGGTGGTTGCTGGCACAACGATGCCAGAAGTAGCTAACAAGTGTTGGATAGCAGCAATTCGGTGTCCGCTCGTGTACATCTCCTTAATTCGCATGCTGAGCTCCTTGGAAATCTTTTTAACAGGCATTGCTGCGAGTAGAAACAATTACAAACACAAGAATGTATATTCGATGTTTAGTCGATGTGTATTCAATGTGCAGTGAATCCACAAAATGGATGGTGTATTTATACGGTAATGACTCACACTAGAGTATGCCCACTTTCAACACCTGTACCTCGTCGCCATGCATAAAAGGTTACACACTTTGCATAGCCCACCACTCGATGATCTTTATCTGAACTTTCCCTTGTCCAGATACTGCATTATGCCATCTGCTTCCATGGATCAACCCCGATTCTATGGACGCAGGAACCCACTCGCCTCTGCCGTGCCTGTCATGCAGAAAAAGCGAAAGGCGGCAGCGGTTTCCACGCCAAGGCCAAAGTGACAGTTAAGGCCAATAAAGATAACCTTCTGCTGACCCCAAAGGCTAATGGATTTAATAGACGTCAGCCTTATTATGTCAAGAAGAAATACGGTGATGTACACTCCACGCAAAACAAATGGCAGCCAACCCATCGAACCCGCAGACCACTTCCTCCCATACGCTTCGACGACTCTGCCGCCGCTGTCCCGGAAATCTTCAGCCCGTCTGCTTCACTACTCGTCCTCGACGCTGCCACCGCCCTCCCGGAAACCCACAGGCCATCTTCGCCAGTTCTATTTGACGCCGCTGCCGCTGGTGTCTCTGAAATCCACGGGTCACTTTCTCCTTTGCGCTTAGACGACTCTGCCGCTTCTCGCCCTGAAATCAAGAGGTCACTTTCTCCATCCCTCTTCGACGACGCTGCCGCTTCTCCTCTCCCGGATATCCACAGGTCTTCTCCTCCACCCTTCTTTGACGACGCTGCCACTTCTCTCCATGGAACCCCCATCTCATCCTCCATAGCACCCATCCACCCAGATGTCCACAGCACGCCATGCACAAGAAGCAGCTTGTTAGACCGGATGCTGAATGGGATAAGTTTGGATATCCCCGGGAACTCTATTGTGCTGGCAAAGATAGATCTGCTTCTGGAGACCATGCTAAATATGGATCAACGGATGCTAAATATGGATCAACGGATGCAGAAGATGGATCAACGGATGGAGAAGATGGATCAACGGATGGAGAAGATAGAGACTGACATAGCGGGGATACATCATTTGCTCGGTGTTCATGTCCCTGTATCCCTGACACCGGAGCAGGAGGGTGGCATGAATGTGATGAATGGGACCTTCGACCACCTTCCATCACCAAGCGCACTCCCTCCAGCAGAAGATTTTGTGTACATGTATGCCGTTGAGGAGGAGTATAACATGACAACCCCGTCAAGACCACGCCAGGAGACAACATGGCGACCAAGACAGGAGGAAAGCTTCCTCCCAGACAATCTACCCTTGCCCGCCGCCACAAGCACACCCACTCACAGAAGACCTACATTCGCTTGCATCGATACGGTGCCCGACATCATCCTGCGTGATCTGCCATCGGCACTCAGGGAGAAGTATAGGGTGATGAGTGCTTGTGTACCCCACAAGTATGCCTTGTTACTTTTTAAGCACCACGTGTCCTACTTGATGTACTGCGACTGGGCCTTCAAAGTGAACTACGAAGGAAATCACCAAAAAAGGCGCTTCCTGACAATTTAAGAAAGACCATTGTGGATGAATTGCGGCGCTATTTTGCAATTATAGATCCTGTAATGAAAGGCGTTCGAGACAGCATTAATGGCGTTTTGCGCCATGCAAGGCATCGGCCATGGAATGACAATCTGATGGGGTACGCATTTGAGTGAGTGCTCAACTGTTGAAAATGTTTTCTAAATGTTTTGTTCCAGTCCCCGAGGGCCACAAACAGGCCCGGTTTTCAAAGTTGTGTTGAACTGTACTGTACATGTTTTGACCTGCTGTACTTAAATAAAGGATATGTTGTGTGTTTTAACTTGTATTAATAAAAAAATGTTTGTATTTACTGTACACAAGACCTGCACAATTCCAGTCCCCGAGGGCCGCAAACAGGCCCGGTTTTCAAAGGTTTCCCTGAAAACCGGGCCTGTTTGCTGCCCTCGAGGACTGTAGTGGTGCAGGCCTGACTGACTGTTTTGCACACCATCCCACAGTAAATGTTTTGACTTGCCGTTCTTTAATAAAGGAGATGTTGCGTTTTGTATATTTTATGAATAATTTTTTTTTTTTAATCACAGGTAAGACCATACTGTTGTGCTGAACTGTACTGTACATGTTTTGACCTGCTGTACTTAAATAAAGGAGATGTTGTGTGTTTTAACTTGTATTAATAAAAAATGTTTTTCCTTACTGTACACAGGACCTGCACAATTCCTGTCCCCGAGGGCCGCAAACAGGCCCGGTTTTCAAGGTTATCCTTAAAACCGGGGCTGTTTGTGGCCCTCGAGGACTGGAGTTGTGCAGGCCTGACTGACTGTAAATGTTTTGACTTTCTGTACATAAATATTTTCACTAGCATTAAACCATACACCTGTTGATGTTTTGAATTGTTGCACAAATAAAATGTTTTTACATTGTATTTGTAAATAAATGTTTTTGTACTTACTCCACCAATAAAAGAAAATGTTGATTTGTTATAAATTGTTCCATTGTCTCCTTTTATATTGTAACAAAATACAGTGTTTCTAGAACATACTGTACAGTACTGTCCAGGCATACTGTACTGTATAGTGTAGGCATGCTCAGTACTGTACATCACAAGAGTATTAAAACAATACATGCTGTACGGGTATAGAATACACATATGTACTGGAATACATGTAGAATAAATGCATACTTTTAATTTTTTCGAGTTTATTACACAGTATACTGTATATAAAAAATTATTGTATACTGTGCAGTCGGAAAACATCAGCATACTGTTTCAGGTATTCTATCCTAATCAATAACAACGGCCACTAAACTGTAGACTCCGGTACGTGGTTTTTTAAATCCGATTCAGCAATGTGCAGGCATTGTTACACAAAGCGATATTATCAATCGAAATCCCTCCATTAGCAGTTTTCTTTTCTGAGTAAAAACAAAAAGAAAAGTTTTACTGTAATGGTCAGTCCCCTAAAGAAGTTCCCAGCCAGTCCCACCAATAATTTTCTCGGGGGGCGTCTCCTGTTCACATGCGCATGCGCCTACCATCGATGTAATGACACGCATATGCATTTCAAGAAGGTTCCAATGCACATGCGCCTAGCGTTCCACCAATTGTCCAGTACTGTATCTGTAGTACAGTACTGTAGAAGCCGCTCAGCCAATGATATTGCTTACAGGAGAATCGCTTGACTTTTGAATCGCACCGATATTGTTATTTTCAACAACAACAAAAAAAGGCAACATTACTCACCATAGAATATCCCAATCAGCTGGTGCCGGCGCAGGGCCACTGCCAGCCCAGTATTCTTGATCATACACGTTGACAGTTGGCAGCGGGACGACTACACCTGTAGTCAGCTGATGAGGCTGGAAATCGCTTAGGAACATGCAAGCTTGCTCCAAACTGCACGCGATATCCGGCTCAGGCTGCAGGTGTCCGTGCGTGGACAGACAGCGAGGGTTGTCACTGACGGTGGGACCGTTATTGGAAGCCTGTGCTGGTGCTGGCGCATTGCTTGCCAGCGACTGTCGTTTCTTAGTTGGTTTTAACACGACCTTTCGCCTTTTGCCGTCTGCATGATCATAGATACAGGAAAAAGCCGTTGATACACACCAATACCCTCCAATAAATTCGGGATCAATACAATAAAAACATGGATCGCTACATAACCTTTTCCTTATTGCACGCTTCCACACATGAGGAGCTGGTGAAAATTTGTAAAAGTCATAGTTTTTGATAAAATACTGATAAATTTGAACAACTGTTGCCATCTTATCATCTATTGCATTAATCGCGGCCCATATCAAATACGCGAAAGTTCTGTCGGGTTTTTGGAAAACTTGAACACTCATGGTGGCGGGTATCTGGAGAATAACAGAAACTGGTCTTTGTCTTTCTTTAATATGAAAAGCCTAAATTGATACATTATTGTAACCTCTTCCTTCAGTCTCAAGGCCAATTTACAATAGCACACTGTGGTATCTTTTTTAAACGAAACACCTGCAAGTCGACACATTACTGAAGCGCATGCACATTACAATTCATGAATATCTGCCATCTGGCGGACACGCGAAGAATTGCAACCTATTAAATCCGAACCATTCTCAATAAACGTATGAACCGCGCATTAACCGCGCATGACTCGCGGCTGAGAACACAACATGAATGCGGCATGCACCCGGTGAAGTGCGTTCGGAAAAAAAAACAGGAAAAATGCGGTGATGTTTTAGAATAAACGGAGCCGCAGCAGTAATGTGACCCACCTATAATCCTTGTGCTATGTGAACTTCTGTAAATTGACAATTAGATCCGCTGTGTCTTTGACAAATGAAGGTAGTTGTACCACCAGGGGTTGCAAAAACCTGTCCACATACCGCGACAACCCATCTCCCAAAGATCCAATACTCGCTACTATTGGTCGACCAGGGGGGTCTACCAGCGATTTATGGATCTTTGGGAGATGATGGAAAATGGGAATCACGGGATGTGGACAGTTAAGAAATTCAAATTCTTTACAACTGATAACATTAAGAATTCTGCCAAATTCCAATAATTCCAATAATTGAGAACGATATTTAGATGTAGGATTGCCCAAAATATGCTGATAAGAGGTAGCATCTCGCAACTGTCTCAATGCTTCTCATCTATATTGATCTGTAGACATAATTACAAGTGCCCCCCCCTTATCAGCATTAAGAACAATATCATAGTTCTTTTTAATACAATCAATCTGTCGAATCTCAGTGTGAGTCAAATTACCAGAATTTACATTAGAACATGTGAATCCTTGAGCTAGTAAGCGTAAGTCCCGTTCCACTAGACGCTCAAAACATAGTAATGGAAGGCCCTCTGTTGTAATTCGGGCAAAACAAGGATTTCTTACGATAACCCGAGTCCTCATGGCCACAAAATGGTTGTGTGAATGTAGATAAAGATTCGCCCTGTGATTCAAGCAATGTATCCAGATCTGAGAGGGCACAACATTCCGGAAAAGTCAGTGAGCCAGACTCATTAGTATGGGACGGATGTACTGTTCCTAATAAGTCCCCACAAGTATCTGATTTTTCTGAACCATTTTTGGAGGCAAACAATTTCTTTAAGGACAATTTTCTTGTAAATTTCTGGAGGTCGATCACTGTCTGAAAAAGTTGGAAATTTTGTGTAGGTGCAAACCCAAGTCCCTTGTTGAGGAGTGTCAATTGATCAAATGAGAGGTCTATACCAGACAGATTAATAACATTACCGGGATCCATCATTCGTATTTCTTCCTCTTGGCATTGCCTCGTCCTCCCTCGTTTCCTTTTGGATCTCCTTGTTCCCCCCGACTTTTGGCACCTGCCTGTAAAAAAGCTGAGGAAGGTTGACCCGAAGATTTAAACATTTTAGATTGAGAGGACGAGGATGAGGCTTTGTTATCATATTTGGAAGCTCCCTGATTCTCCCTAGAATAATCAACAGACCTATCAAATGAAACAATATGAGACCTATATTCTTGATCCGAAACATCGGAGTCAAAGCTAGAAGTCTCTACTCTTGTATTTTTGAGGATAGATTGGTTAGGAGGATTTTTAGACCATCTCTTTTGATTACGTTGTGAACCTTTTGGTGTACTAGAGCCAGTAAACTCTCTGACAACTTTAGACTTCTGCCAACAATATATTTGACCTTTGCTGTAATCAACACGGTCCCTTTCAAATTGAAGATGTTTTTTGTCGCTAATAGTATCTTCGATTAATTCAATGTTGGACAGTAAGGTCTTGTCGTTCTTAATAAACTGTTCCCTTTTTTAAAACAGCTGCAATTTGGTTTGAAGGGTAGTAATTTCTGCCATTAGTAGTGATTTCTCAGCTGTCTGTTGCTGAATAATAAGATCCATTAACTGTAATGAACAGGTATCTAAGGCCTTAACCCAGTCCTGTTCAACTTGTTTATTCAAAAAAACAAAAGATGGTACCTTTTTAATGCGCAGTCCCCTAGGGATTCTATTGCATCTGATATAATTCTCTAGTGAGGTGATATCCCACCAGAGTCTTAAATTCTGAACTTAAAGTTTCTCTAACTTGACGAAATGATGGGTCAAGTCAAATGGTTCATCACATACAATGTCAGAAATACCATCAAAAAGATGTGCTGCCCTTCTAGATCTTCTCGTATTGTCTCCACATGTATGTACATATGTACTAATATCAGTGTCAGATATAGCATTCTCCTCTCCACTTGATTCCTCCATAATGTTTAAAAAGTGTAATAAACAAATTCAAGTAACAATTGGCAATATATGTATAAAAATTTGGCTGATAACTCCTATTTTTGTGGATTAGGGTATATATATATATATATATTGTAGTTTAGGTCATGTTATATCCATACATTATAATGATATTTCTATATATATTATATTAGTAATTATTACTACTTATTAATTATATTTTTTCTTATTATTATGCACATCCTCTATCATATTACAGTTCCATATGTGTTTATTCAAATTATTTTATCTTTTTCATGCTTCATATCACCTTTTTTCTATGTTTTTAATATGTTTGTATTTACATGTGTTTTTATTTTTAACCCCATGTAATTCTGTTTCACACAGACTCTCCTAATGGGACTCTTTCAGTGGCTGTCAGTTCATTAGTCTGATTGCCAACAGCAGGTTTCTGCTTTAGAATGTCCAATGAGATTGAGTTACCACCTATTTAAGGGAGTCTGTGTGATAAGGGTCTTTTACTCTTTTATAAAGTCCCATCCCGGGACGAAACGCGTCAGAGTGTTTGTTTCTGTGATATGCAGCATGTAAACCATTAAAGCTGATTTTATTTTATTCACCCTTGGCTGAACTCCAATTGCTGTGACCGCCATCATTCTATTTTTGACTCTAACTATTTAGGCTGGAGCACACAGGCTTCTCACTATTACTTCCTCCAGTTTTGAATGCTGCCGCCACCCCCTCGAGCGTGCAGATGCGCCGGAGCGCACTGAATGCTGGGATGCATCGTCAGCTCTTCCTCCCTGCAGGAGACGGCGTTCGCCGGTTTTGAACCAGCTGGAACTTCTACACGGGTATTGTGTCGGCATGAGTCAAGACGCCACCGCCACCCTCTCGTTTGTGGAGATGCGTCAGAATATATCATCAACTGGATTACAGTCACACCAGCTCCTCATCTTTTCATGAAATGGCTTCTGTGCTGGGAACAAGGATAATACAGACACTGGGCAGGGTAAGGGCAGCAGTTTGTGGTTTTATTTGGTTCATGAGTGAGGTGTTTGCGGACAGTTCATCTCTTGCTTCTAGCCTCATCCTGCTTACTTGCCCCCCACCCAGGGTGAGTCTATTTATATTATCCCACATATGACTTTATACTACATATTCAATAGTGAGTTGCCTTTTGACCTTTGTGGATTGTGGGTCATTATCCATGTAGCACCATATATATGACTCTGGTAGCATCAGATATATTGGGTTTATTCCCTCTTTTTTTTTTATTTTAACATACTGAGGTTCCCTCTGAAGGATCGAACCCTAACATGATCAAAAAATAGAAAAATAAATACAAAATACATACATTATGATCCTGATGTGTTATAAAGTACATAAAGTTCACCAGTTCATTATTGCTGTTGATCCTAAAATTATTTTTCACATTTGTAAATTAATAAATAATCATCACATACTTCACTTTTGAATGATACATTCTCTTTAGTTCAAAACTGATTTGGAATTGCCACAGATGAAGATAAGTTTATATAATGAAAATCTGTCCATATGTACAGGAGTTACAAATACATTTATTAAAAAATTACGGCGAAAAAGAGAAAACAGTGGAGGGGGAAAAAAACAAGGAAAAATACCAAGAATTTGTGTCACAAATATACACAATGTATACAAAATATAACAGAAGAATGGTCAGGGGTGTCATCCGCAACCTCATCCTAAATGGGAGAATATATCAGTACAACTAAATACGTTGTCTAAATTTAGCATAGTTGAACTTGACGTACGTACTGTACTGTATGTCTATTTTCAACCTCATCTATTATGTAACTAAAATACTTGTGTAGGTTCTCTTGGGCATAGGTAGTGGATCCAGGTAATATGCGGAAACAAGAAAAAAGAACATATTGTGTAATACATTAAAATCCAACCAAATCCGTTTATTGGGGTAGTAGGGGTGGGTGAAGGGGGAGTTGACCCAGGGTGGGGGGTTAGGCCTACCAGAAATGTTGCGGGAGGTAGAACCCACCCTGGGGCAACAACCCTCTTCACCCGCCCTCTCTACCCCAAATGAACCATGTACAGTACTCTGACTTAACCCCTTCATTGCCTTAGCTGCTAGCCGCTAAGGTAATGAAGCTGCTTTTATTTTATTTTGATAACACAGTATTGAAGCAGGGGGTCTCCGGAGATAACCACATTAGTTTCAGCCTCGGGGACACCTGGTTCCCGAGTTACTGGCCCTACTATGGGATTCTGGTATCCCCTGCTTTGTTTAAATGTCCCAGTCACATGGGCCGTGATGCGGAAGAATTTAGACATTGCTGGGATACTGGCACCCCATACCGGGGGCCTGTAACTCGGGAAGCAGGTGGTCCCTGGACCTGAAATTAAAGCGGTTCAGCTCTGGAGACCCCCTGCTTATATACTGTGTTATTAAAATCAAACAAAAGCTGTGCAATCGCATGTTAGAGGCGCGCAGGGAGAGTGACTGATTCAGTCTCACTCAGTACGCATCTCTTAAAGACAGTTACCGCCCAGTAGGATTTACACAGCGCGAGTCCCATTCAGACACAGGGACCAGCGCTGTGTTAATCCTGATGAGCCATTAAGTCTCCTTACTGAGACCGCGAGCACAGATGGAAAAAATACGGTGCCACAGAGGTTTTAGAGGTGGGGGCGTGACCGACCACAGTGCTGCATCTGTATGTTAATTTGTATTAAATTAGATACTAGATCATTAAATTTCAGATTTATCTTTACGCATATACCTTTTGGTGTTTTAGTTTTAGGTTTGAGCATTCATGTCCATCTATTTCTGAATAATATATGTTCAGTTCAAGTCAAATATTTACATATCACCTATATCAATTTGAAAATAGATGGGCAGATATGGCCATAAGTAATTATGTACCATTCTTTGGGAGGCTGTTGATTTTGATTGCAGTCATTCTTTGTGTAACAGACAAAGTTTGATATAATTATATCTAGAGATGGGATATCTAGTTGTGACTGTGAGCATATCCTGAGTACTAATTTATGTTTATTTTTCTCTTTCTTGCTTTTATATTTTCAGGTTATATTTGATTACAACTTTTAACATGTATCAGATAAAGGGATACTGAGCAGTATGTTTGTAAACTGGGTACCGTTTGTCCATGTGGCCACAGCTCATTGATTTCATTCTGATGTGGTTGCCTGGGTAAATGAATATATAGGACTTTGTTATATTATAACCGATCAACTGCAAATACGCAGCCTATTCTCTTTTAAGAATACATTTAAATGTATTTTCTGAGATGTGTCATCTTTCTTTGGATTAAATGGTTTTGCAAAAATTGTGGAGTATTACATCTTGTCACATGAAAGATGAGACACTTATGTTATCCATCTAGTATTATGATGCTATACAGTATGTGTATATGGAAATCACTTTGTTACTGTAGTGACAGGTTTTTTTTGTACCTTATGTATAAATTTGTATCTGTTATGAACATGTGAATATTGAGGATCAATTTTTATAAAATACATTTTGAATTGACGGCTTATAAATGGTAGGATTCAGTAAAATGATGACACACTATGTTGATATACAGTACTACCAGAGAAGCTGATTAACGATTAGCTGATTAACGATTAACTACATTTAGTATTAGTGGTATATAGGAGTATGGTAGACAGCGAAAATTGATTCCTGAGGAAGCCTTTGAGGTGAAGCGTGTGGAGTTGGGAAAACAGAGAAGCGTCCTCTCATGTCCT
The DNA here is from genome assembly GCF_040206685.1 of Ascaphus truei. NCBI lineage: Eukaryota > Metazoa > Chordata > Amphibia > Anura > Ascaphidae > Ascaphus > Ascaphus truei. The sequence continues at coordinate 234,309,711 of NC_134485.1, read as the reverse complement.
GACATCGGGGACACCCGAGACATCGAGCAGAGAGTAGAGGGGTCATATGTGACGTGGATAGGCCAAGCAGTGCAAAGGTAGTGAGACTGCAGTGGCTGAGAACAGAGGCGTTCCTGCATGTGTTTTTAAACACTTTAAAGAAAGGTGCACATTCTTAAGATTTTATTGATTAATAAAGAAACATTTTTTTTGTACCATCTGTACTATCGTGTTCCTTCTCTGTTTATCCTGAAAGCTTTGCTATCGACCAGAATACTCCAGTTGAGGTTGACACAGATTTGGATTTGCCTTTTAAAATGAAGGAATATGGGAGTACTACTAAATACTGGCTAATATAACTCCCTTTCAATTGTATAATGTTTTACACTATTTTCTGTTTTTATCTTTCCTTTCTTGTGTTGATATTGCTCTCCCCTATGTTGCCCTGATTGGTTTTGGGCTATAGTCTGCCCTCCTCCTGGCAAAAAAATCCTAGTAAGGGTATGTGCCAGGAGTAATCATGGGGTTTCCCCACACATTGCAGTGCATTGAGTCACAGATTAGGTATATCAATCAGGCCTTGTGTCCAATCAGAGGCACAGGGGTGGTTCCTACTGGATCTATACTTAAGGCACTGTACTTCCTGTATTTAGGCAGTGTTGCCTCTACCGTGAGAGAGGCTGGTCTACCCGAGTGCAGTGTGCAGGGCTCTGTACACTGTGTGCCCTCCCTTAGGGGAGTGGTGGGAGACTGTTCCCCTAACTCTATCAGGGAGTAAGGGAAGAGCTAGGACTGATCCTGGTGCTCTTTTGGCTGGGAGTGCGGTCCAGGGACATCCTGAGGGTGAAAGCCCTACAAGCTAAAGCTGTACACTGCTGTGATTCAGAGAGGAAGACTGAATAAAGAGAATCTGTGTTTTATCATACTTCTGGCCTGAGAGTGAAGTCTATTTATTGGGAAGGTAAAGAGATTCTCCTGCAGAGACTTCTCCCCATACACCTGGGAGCTGCAAGAGATGGAGGCACTGCACCTGTGAGTGCGATTTAAGCACATAAGCCTGTCCTATCATTCCCCTAAAACACCATGCGGGAGACCCAGGGCACCCTGTTACCAGCAGGTTTGCACCACACTCAAAGTAGTAACCAGAGCAAGTTTCCCCGAGATAGACCATATGTGAGATTGGGGGAGACAGGGTTACACCTATATTGGAGAAAGTTACTTATTGGGTGGTTGCTCCTGCTGCTGTAGTAGTGCTGTTGTTTCAAATATTTAATTTGATAATAATATTGTTTACTTAATAAAACTAGTAGCATTTAGTGTGGTTGGACTGACCTCTGTCTTTGTCCACTCCCTTGGCTGAGATCTCTGGGCTCTATTGAACCTTCTATGTCTATTGTCTACTATAGGATAGCAGTACATTAATAATAATCAGAATAACAACAATAATAACAATATAGAATTAATTTCAGGTAGCTTTAAACTTACATTTAGTTTTTGCACCCAGTATGTCATGTCCCTACTGCGTGTCCATGCCATCCTAGCCGGGTTTATCAGGCTGCTTCCCTTTCTGTAAAGTAATGCCTTTGAACTATAATGCTTTCCAGGCTTTGTTGCTGAATGCACTGCAGAACCACTTCCTGTTTGGGACGACTTTAACCACGCACATCTATTCCTTCCTTGCTACTGCAATAGGTTTATTCCTTGATGGTCCTTGCTGCCTTCCTAGCTATCCTTGTTATTGCTGGACTTGCTCCCTTACTAATTTGCCCCTTTTCTTTCTGTTGGTTTCTCTGTGTATGACCTCTCCCTGTCTGACCGCCCGCCACCAGGCTGGAACTATACCTGGCTGCTGGACCCATCCTTGCTCCAAAAATTCCCTTTTGTCTGGTACAGTTTTCTTCGCATGTTTCAACATGGCCCATGGGGTGCAGATGCTACCCCCTTGTTTGCTATCAGAGGGGTTGCGGGGTTTGTTCCGTTTACCTGCGGTGGGCGTCATCTGCTCCTGCATGCTCTGCTGTCTATGTTCTTACATAGTATACCAGGCCAGCCACTGCCAGAGTGCGAGTTTCATCAGCAACAACAGCATCACACTCAGGAAGTATAAATTGTGCAAAAGCAGCGAGTGACATATTATAATATTCACCAGTGACCCCACTTTTCTCTCTCTCTCTCTCTCTCTCTCTCTCTCTCTCTCTCTCTCTCTCTCTCTCTCTCTCTCTCTCTCTCTCTCTCTCTCTCTCTCTCTCTCTCTCTCTCTCTCTCTCTCTCTCTCTCTCTCTCTCTCTCTCTCTCTCTCTCTCTCTCTCTCTCTCTCTCGAACTACAGTATGATATGTAGATAGAGACTGAGATAGGAGATTTTTCTTCTGTGGATATACCACAGTTTAGTAATAAGTACACTAAAGTTCTATATTTTGTTAATACTGTTAAACTATTATAAGTATACCATCATCCAGTGTCCACACACACCAGTCTACCACCTATCCCACTAGTTAATATCACAATAGCAGCAGATCACCTTATCCAATCTAGGCTTACACGCATAGTGGTATACAGTACAACAGGTAACAACATGTATTAGACATGTTGTTACCTGTAGTGCTGTATATGCTATGCTTGTAAGCCTAGATTGGACAAACTACAGTGATCTGCTGCCACTAGTTGTTTTTATTTTGTGGTGGATGTGGTGGTGACGAAGTAAAATTAGTGATAGGTGATGCTGCTGATGTGCATACTACTAGCAGGATGTGTGGAACCCTTGGAGGTAGCATGGAACCCACAAAAGACAGGAGTCGAAAATGTATATAAAAACTCATAGTTTAATATAAACACAAAAACATTAGCACCGTGCAAAGAAAATGGAGTCTGCAGTAATGTGTAGAGCTGCACCAAAAAGCTATGGTAACTAAAATAACAAACAGGAGACAATAGTACTAAGGGGAGAAAAAACAGGACCACCAAGATAAGCTGCAAGGAACTGCAGTGCTAAATGCAAGAGCCATAAAATAGCAAGGGGCAATATGATAAACATGGTGACAGAATAGTGCAAAGGGAATACAAAACAAGAATGTACCTGAATGTCAGTAGACCATAGGAGGCAGAATGGAGATGAAAAGGGAAAGATGCAGTGATAGGGAAAAAGAATAACCTGGCTCCTGACCTGTGAAAGAGATTATTTGCAAAGCAAAGACTGAACAGTGTGGGTGGGGTTTTATAGCCAACCTAGGAGAGCATCTGGCCTCATTAATGTTCTGGTTCTTAGCAGACAGTCAGAATCTAACTCCTCTGTGTCCCCATATAGGTCGATGAAGAGTACTGCAGGAGGGAATCATGACAACTACTCTCAGCTGTCACAGGAGGAATGAGCTGAAGGACAATAACACTGAATCCCATTCCTAATCCCACTGCAGAAGAACTGCCTAGGCAATGCACCTCCAATGTTAAGGACATTTAAATTGGGAACAGATAGTTCAAGTCAGCCTAGGGATAGTACTAGTACTACTGAAATTGAGAATGTGAAGTACTATTTCTACCAGTGTCCTCTCTGCTACTGCTGTCATTAAGTCATCAGTCATCAAAGGCACATCATTCTTGTCACATTCCACCACATTCATAAATGCCGAACAACAGTACAAGACTCTGAAGAGCTGTTTAGAGAGCCAGATGAAGGAGAGGGAGAGTCACAGGGACACGATGACTCTGGGGAGGAGGGAGGTGGACTTTTGCTGATTCATCCATTCAAATATAACTTGTTGGGAATGAGGATTCTGATGAGGATGTTAATGATGTGGTGATGAAAGACTATGATTTAGAAATTGACAAGTGGTGGCGGTGCTGGTGATGAATGTCATAATACTTCAGATCCAAGTGCTGATTCTGTGATTCTTGTAAAAGATTGTGAAAATGCCTCAACAGGTAAAGGAAAAATTGCACACAGTACACACAGCACATACTGCCCTGTCTAGGCTGCACAGGAGCAAAACAACTGCACTGTCACTGCTAAAAATGAATGTGCCTACACGCTGGAATTCAACATTATGTATGCTTGAGCATCCCCATGAGACGCAGAAGGCAGGCAATGATTAGAAAATGGAGCATGCCTGGCAGCTCGATGGGGCCTTTCTGCAGTCTAAACAAAATAGCTTGAATGACTGATAAATTACCCCTGTGTTGTCTGTACGAAACAGACAGATGAATACCTTCATGCTACACGTTTAGAACCTCACTCCAAAGAGAATGAAAGACGTTTTGTCCCATGGTGAAGAGACAAATTACAAGGAGAAGCTACAGATGTAGCAACTGTTAGTGTTCCCACTGGCATGTTTTAGCGGGACACAAACAACGTGTTAGCGGGAGCAGACACCATTGTAAAAAACGTGCTGGTGGTGCAATAGTTAGCGCCAGCAACATTTGTAATTAATTGTGTCCAGGCAGAGATGGAAAAACAGGAAAGGCAGAGATACAAGGGCAATGAAGTAATAGGTTCACAGAGGGTGGCATCAGTGGTGGAACATTTCACACAGAAAAAGAAAACAATGCTTATCATCACCATCTACACCACTTTCTTCCTCTCATGCCTCATGTCAAGTTGCTTTTGGTGGTATAAATAGTTGTGGTGGTGGTGGTAGTAAGGGTGGTGGTGGTAGGAGTAGCAGCAGCAGAAGTTGTGGTCCATCACTATGGGAGATGTCACTGTATGGCAATATTTATCTGAAAGTTTGCAAAATCTCAAAATCGAAGACCAATTTTGCAGCATTTTTAGATCTTTGAAGCCTGGTGAAATTGAATTTTGAGGAGCAAATGCTTAATATTTAGCAAATGCATTTTTAACAGTTTTGCAAATCTCTACATATGATAAGACATATTACACATATAGTAGTCAGTTTCAAAATTAAGGAAGCACTGCTTGAAAATGGCTTAAATGGAATAATGTTTCCAGTACATAGTACCAATAGAAAGAGGTAGGAGCACTCACACCATTGTTTGGAAACTGCCTCATATGCACGGCTACGCACCACAGAGGTAATCAATGAAGAAAATATTCTTGTCACGTAAATCCAGCACTCTATACTGTAGATATTTGCAAAAATATTAAACTTATTATTGTGGACTGATCAATGTTTCGGTCCACAAGATGACATCTCTAAAAATGAACTAGTGCAATGTTTCATTTCACATAGACAACTTACGCAAGGATTGCAACATTGGATGTGGACTAAATGTGTTTTTGAACTATATAAAACATATTTTTGTGAACATAGTGTACATATCAAAGTAACATTTTATTTTACTTAGCAAATGTGGCTAAGTAAACGGTAGCTACCTAGGCCCTCAATGGGGGCCTAGACAGTCACATTGGTAATCAATGTTGACCCTAAATAAATAAATATATAGCCTGGTCCGCCCTGGATCCCCTTTGCCTGCCCAACATACCTCCGCTGCATAGTGGGGAACTGCGGTTGGTTCGGGTGCCACCTGAGACAGCGGCGGACCTGCTGGTTAGGCAGAGAGGTGCGGCCAGTATGCAGGGAGCTCTCTGGTGCTCCGGAGGCTCTGCGGTGAGACACTGGTAGGGCGACGCCATTTTGGATACCGTGCGCATGCGTAAAATCAGCGTATGCGCAGAAGCCAGTTGCGGCGGCCATTAGAGATATGCGTGCATGCGCAAGGCACCTAAACCGAGGTGGCCATCTTAGCTATTGCTCCGCAGGGGAACTACAATTCCCAGCAGCCACCAGGGGCTGCTAGTCACATGATTCAGCAGAGCCAATTGGGCGAGAGAATTCTCCTGCATAGAATTGGATACATTTGGCGTGCTAAGGAGCCACACGTCAGTCGGAGCTGGGACAAGAAGAGGGTAGGGTGTGTGTGCAGGGTGTCTATGAAATCTGCACTAGGCTAGAGACCCCCTTAAGCTTATGGTTGCTGCAGGGACAGGCCCAGTAGATAGGGACACTGCCCCTTAGCATAAGTGTGAGGGACAAAGCCAGGACATGGCTGCAACCTGGTATCAGGTGGTCTGGGACCAGATCATCACGGACAGAGAGATTCTATAACGGTGGGACACTCCTGCTGGACACCATCCTGCGTGGAGTGACAACAACAGCGTGGGACCGAACGGCTCCTTGGCTACAGTCGGCACTATCGGGTGCTGGAGTACCCAGAAGGTATCACCAAGTGCACCAACTCTACACACGTTAGTTGTGGGCAGAGCTGTCACACAATCTTGGGGCTGGAGTGCCTATTGTGGGCCAGACCCTAGGACATTGGTGTCCCTGCCCCCAAGTACTGTGCTAATACTGTGCGGGTTTATCGCTATACGCCTTATATGGCGTGGTTGTGCATTCAGTTTTTACTTAGTAAATATTGTTATACCATATGCTGGTGTTTGTTACTGGGTACATTGTCCTTTGACAGGGTTATCCAACACTGTTAGGATCCTTCACAGGTGGAGGTGCTATCATCAGACGGATCAGATACACCCCAGGCTCCCAGCAACGGATCCTCAGACCTCCTGTGAGCCACAGGTAATGCACCACCCACACACAGTAGCTGCCATATCTCCCAGGGGGTGGGGAAAAGTGCGCTACAAATGTATTACGTACTCCAGCTACGAAAAATCCAGGAATGGGCAGATGATCAATCATAAAAACACAATCCAAGCCTGATGGCAAATAAAAATAAAAAAAGCAAAAAATCATTAATGAATCCAAGCTTGATGGCCCAAAATTAAACAAAAACACAAAAGCAGTAAAAATAAATTGAAGCCTGATGCTCAAAAAAATAGAAGAAAAAATTGAAGTGGAAAAAAATCCAGGCCTGTGGCCTATTTGAAATGCATATCGCTCCTGGCTGTAGGACACTGGATGATCAACTTGACCCAAAGCCCTAGATCATCAGTTGCTAGAAGAGAAGTCTTTGGTTATAATTTCTTCTTTTCTTCTAAGATGTATTCTGGGTATTGCTTAGAGACACATTGAAGGGAGAAGAGGCTTCCACCAGGTGTTGTGGTCGATCTTGCAGCAGTCTATCCACATGTGAATAGAGACCATCCATGCGTCTCGTAATACGTCCATCCTCTCTAAATGGGGTAACATTTTATTTCCATTAAGTCCAGTCCCTGTTCCTGTTCAGCTACCAGTGCAAGATCAGTGTCAGTTCTGGCAATAGGTGTGCAAGGTATACCAGTATCAGAATTGCCCCCCCAAAATACCCCACTTGACAATACCATGCAAATCGCTGAATAGGGCACTAGTTAAACTTAGAGTAGATCTCAGTCCTTTCTAGGGTGTTCTGGGTGTGAATTGGGATAGGCTGGGTTGAAGTTGGGTTGGCTTGGGTCAAAGGGCAGGTCTGCTGGGGGGCACTATGGGTCCAAGGTGGGGTCAGCTGTGTATGGATTGTGCTATGGGTCCGAAGTGGGGTGAGCTGGGTGCGATGGTGCTTGAGGTATCGTGTGCAGAAACAGCTTTCATTGGGATGTTCAATCACTATGGTTCTTACTTGCTTCTTCTTCTTCTTACAGCTTGTTCATTGAGTATTGCCTTTTGGATCTTTGGATGCTTAAACCGTATTTTATTTTCTCACTTTATTCTTTGCACAAGTGTAGTGGTCACATGTCATCTAGTATTATTAGCAAGTAGTAGGTAAAGTTTGTGTCGCACCACCAAGACAAAAAATATTAATTAATTATTAGCAAGTGTCCTGCCCTTCTTAGAGTCATTCGTGCTATAACTGGCACAGTACTAAGCAGGTTCTTGCATCCATAGAATCTGAATTGATCCATCATTGAATCAAAAGATGGAGAAGAGTTCTCAAGAAGAGATCTGCTCCAGATCAGCATTTTCTATTTGTTTTTATGACAATCCAATTTCTGTTTGACTGGTTGACATGGAAAGCCATGACTAGTTGACCATGAGCTACTAAGGGTTATTATTCACTGTAATGTATTTTAATTACTATTTTATAATCTATTTCAGGTTGGTTTAGCTTATCTTGCCTATGTATAAAATGGGCAGTATATTGGCCATTATATACATAGGAAAGATAGGACTAATGCCATCATGGAGAAGGCAATACTATATTTGCAGTCTTCCTGACGTTAATCCATTTCCAATAAATGTCAGAAAGAGATGAATAGCAGTTAGTTTAAAAAATAATTGGTATTTGGCATTCTTTTTATTGAATCCAATATTTTTTATGGATCCGATAAAAAATGCGTTATTTTGGGCAGTACGATGTTGATGTATTGCACTATAAAAAGAATGCACTTTTTTGGCTGATTAATACTGCATTTTCTGGTTGCTGCAGTTTGATGTATCTGGCCCCATATCTTTTTGGTGGTAGTTACAGTCCACAGCAAATCAGGTTCACTATTGTGTTCTTTAATTTTACAAAGGCTCCATTTACTATCCTCTATGGCAATAACTTAATGATTCATCCAAAACCATTCAAAACAACCCAATTTTATTATACACAATGAAAATGCAGCATGTTATTTTTAGCAATATGTACTTACTTATACCACGTTGCAGCAATTGTTTGTTTGTTTTTATGGATGGTTGTAAAATGCTGTTTATGTCGCATCTTTTGCAAATTAAGAATGGCTACACTCACTATCCAGATGCAGAATTTATTACCAGCATTTGTTATTCCCAACCTCATCAGAGTATTTTCCAACTTTGGCATAAGGGAGCTAATGCAAATAAACTACGGCTCTCGGTATACGTTTGCTGAACATTTAGGCTTTGGACAATAAATAAAATTAGCCACATTACCATCATGTACAGTAAGTATTTAAATAGCATGATTTAAATCTACCCCATAGATTGATGATTGTGGGCTTGTGGCTACTTCAGACTTAACCACCCATGAAACATTTCTTTTTCTACAAAGCTAAACTGTTCACATACCATAGAATTTGACTATTTTGTAGATTTGAAGTACGTTGTGATATTTTTCAAGGGGCCAACATCAGCATTTTTTCTTAGATTAAATAATAGTGTACAGACAGGAAAAAAATAATAATTAGACACTATAACCTACACAAAAAAAAAAATTCTTGATTTTCCCTTATTAAAATGTTTCTGGTATCATTCTCTCTCTCTCCCTCTCTCCCTCTCTCCCTCTCTCCCTCTCTCCTTTCTCTCTCCCCCATTCCCTCTCTCTTTCCCCCATCCCCTCTCTCCCAATTTCCCCTAGCTCTATCTTTCTAACCATCGTCTCTCCCCACATCCCCTATCTCTCCCAACTTCCTCTCTCTTTCTCCCCACATCTCTCTCTCTCCCCCCATTCCCTCTCTATTTTCCCTATCCCCTCTCTCTCCCCATTCCCCCTCTTTCTCCCTATTCACCCTCTTCCTCCATAGCCCCTCCCTCCCTCTATCGCTCTACCCATACGCTCTTTCTCCCCCAACCCCTTCCTCTCTCTTTCCCCACAACCCCTCCTTCTTTCTCTCCTCACATCCCCTCTTTCTCTCTCTCTCCTTACATCCCCTCTCTCTCGCTCCCCACTTCGCCTCTGTCTCCCCATATCCCCATCTTTCTGTCCCTCTCTCTCAACTTCCTCTCTCTCACTCTCCCCACATCCCCCTCTCTTTCTCTACCACCATCCCCTTTCTCCCATTCCCCATTGCCACTCTCTTTCCCCCATCCCTTCTACATCCTCATTCCCCCTCTTTCTGTCCATCCATCTCTCCCTCCCTCTATCTCTCCCCCCATACTGCTCGCTCTCTCCCCGCATCACCTCTCTCTCTCTCTCTCTCTCTCTCTCTCTCTCCGCATCCCCCTATCTCTTTCTCCCTACATCCTCTCTCTTTACTACCATACTCCCTCTCCCCCATTCCCTCTCTCTTTTCCCCATCCCCTCTTCATCCTCATTCCCCTCTTTCTATCCACCCTCTCTCTCCCTCTATCTCTCCCCCATACCGCTCTCTCTCTCCCCGCATCACCTTTCTTTCTCTCTCTCTCTCTCTGCATCCCCTATCTCTTTCTTCCTACATCCTCTCTCTCTACTACCATACTGTCTCTCCCCCATTCCCTCTCTCTTTTTCCCATCACCTCTCTCTCCCCATTACCCCTCTTTCTCCCCATTCCCTCTCTTTCTCCATATCCCCTCTCTCCCTCTATACCTCTCTACCCATACTCTCTCTCTCCCCCCCATAACCCCTCTCTCTCCACACTTCCCCTCTCTCACCCCACATTCTCTCCTCTCTCTCCCGCATACCCTGCATCTCTCCCTACCTCCACCCCCACTCTCTCTCTACCATTCCCTCACTCTCCCAATCCGCTCTCTTCTCTCTATCCCCACCCCCTCTTTCCCCATCCCCTCTATATTTTTCTCCCCATCCCCTCTCACCCTCTTTATAGCTCTCTACCCATCTCTCTCTTTCTCTCTCTCTCTCCATCCACTCTCTCTACACATATCTATCTCTCTACCCAACCCATCTATCTCCCAATTCACTTCCCACCTCTATATCTCCCCTCTCTCCCTCTCAAATAAGTTTTTCGGAAGGATCAAGCAAATAGAAGTGGAGGTGGAGTATGTTTTTATGACCTCCGAACACCTTCCCCACTTCTCCTAGAATGACAGGCTCTGCAATTCTATGGCTTTGTCGGGCAAAACACGTAGAGTTGGAGAGCCTGTTATTCTTGGAGAAGTGGGGACGGTGTTCAAAGGTCGGCAGACCTGCCACAAGCAATTCAACCACAAGTAACATGAGGCGCGAGATTCGAGACGTCTTGAACCAGGAAGTGAACACCGGGTGAGAGAGCTGGCGCTCCCTGACACTCCCCGACATCCTTCCTGCGCACGGAGCAGGGGGAAGGCTTAACACAGATAAAGACTCTGAGGGACACCGAAATACAGCAAAAGAAACCCATACATCTTCTGTTTATAGACTTGAAACGTGTGTAACATTTTAAGCTCTATTGTTTGTACCAATATAAGTTTTATAATCTTCATCATTGGATCCATTTTACTTCTTTTTCCTATGACCCCTGGAGGAAGAAATAAGCTCCTTGTAGCTACCTGAAAGAAGATAAAAACAATCAGTGTATGGTTTAAATTTCATTAATCACTTTCATTTTGCACAATTTATATAATTTGTAATATTTTTGATAATCATTCTGTATCATATGTTTTGCACTGAGTTCACACCATTTTGAGCGCTCCCCAAGATTTCCATATTAACTTGTTTAAACTGCAGTCTGGAAGAGATACACGGAGCAAAGAGTTCCCAAATCAATGCAACTGCAGTGCTAAACAGGGTTACTTTCCACAACAACCTGTTGCCCTGACACAGGCTGAAAAAGAGCAGGATCAGATGGTTCCTCGGCACGCTTTCAACCAGGGTTGAAGCAGGCCCAGTACTTTGCATACTTTGGTGCCTGATACCAGCAGGAACAGTTGCTGGTACATAAACAACTGCTAAGGCTCTTATGCCCACACAACCAACTGAGCCTAAAACAGTTGACCTAGACCTCCTCAATCTCCCAGGAGGGGCACGGACAGAACCGCTCCTGCCATGGCTGCCACTGCTACCACTCACTATATATATATATATATATATATATATATATATATATATATATATATATATATATACTGTATATAGGGTAACCACGGAAATCCAGGTAACAAAGAGACAGCACACCGTAATATAATGAAGTAAATAAAGTGTATTAATAACACAGGGCATTATATCATTATATTGCATGTGTTGTCTCTTTGTTACCTGGATTCCCCTGGTTACCCTATACATGTTTCTATATGGGACGAGCATCTGCCTTCATTTGAGAAACCGTGAGTGCAAACTATTTTTTCATTGACTATATATATATATATATAGAACAAATTAAAAAACTAACACAATATACTTTTTTTTTAAATCTATATGTGTGTGTTCTGTGTTGTGCGTGTGTTTGTGTTTAATCCATCATACTTTATTCTTACAGTACATCAATGGATTAGAAATAAACCGCGGAATGGATTTACATTAATCCCACTGGGGTTAATTTAAAGGTGCAAAACAGAGCCACATAAAGGGATTTAAAATAATCCATACAGATAAAAATTGGAATAATCTGTCTGCGGATTTTGCAGGGAAAACTCAGGAAATTGCGGGAACAGATAGACTATTCCTCCCATCTCTAATAAAATGTCCACGTTATAAAACAAGAGAGACACAGTACAAAAAATATTGTTTTTGTACCTATCTATCTTATACTATATTAGTGAAAGCACTGTATGCCTGTCTGGATGTCCGGTGTCCCTAGGGGAAATCTCATTGGTCCCTTGGGCCGCCCGCCCCCGCACACCTCTCATTGGCCTGAGGCGGAGTGACGGGCCACACACACACACACACACACACACACACACACACACACACACACACACACACACACACACACACACACACACACACACACACACACACACACACACACACACACACACACACACAGGCATTACACTGAGGCACACACACACTCACTGAGACACACACATATATACAGGCAGGACACAGGTAGACACATATACACAGCCTCACCTCTCTACTGCGTGCTTTTCCTCCGCTCTTTGCCCCCACCCCCAGGCTCCTGCCACCTCCCGATTGGGTGCTGCTGTATAATTCAGCCAATCAGAAGCTGCCCAGCCCCCTAGTACTCTATCCCATGTCCGGTATTATCTCACATATTTTACCGGACAGGGGAACCAAATACCAGACACCTGGCAACACACACACACACACACACACACACACACACTAGGTAGGGGGGGTGTTACATACATTAGCTTGGGGCACGCCCCCTTGGGGGGGCGCAGGATTATGTAGGGGGGGCGCGAGCAGCTTGCAGGGAAACCTGGGGGCGCTCCGTGCTGCTGCTTCTATGTCTGTGTCTTGCAGAGGGGGCGGGGCCAGAAGATCCGTGCTGCTGCTTCTATGTCTGTGTCTTGCAGAGGAGGCGGGGCCAGAAGATCCGTGCTGCTGCTTCTATGTCTGTGTCTTGCAGAGGGGGCGGCGCTTCTCTCTGCACACAGACAAGCCCTCCTGTCTGCTTCCCGTTTTCAGCAGCATGGGGGTTGGGGGATCGGAGCATGTCGCCCCCCCAGGTGAAATTGTGGACTCATTAAGTGTGTGTGTTGGTGGTGTTGGTGGTTGTGGTGGTGGTGGGGGGGGGAGTGATTGAGTGTGTGTGTGGGGGGCGGGGGGGATTGAGTGTGTGTGTGTGGGGTGGGTGGGGGGAATTGAGTGTGTGTGTGTGTGTGTGTGGGAAGTGTGTGTGTGGGGGGATTGTGTGTGTGGGGGGGATTGTGTGTGTGTGTGGGGGGGGATTGAGTGTGGGGATTGTGTGATTGTGTGTGGGGGGGATTGTGTGTGTGTGTGGGGGGGGATTGTGTGTGTGTGTGGGGGGGATTGAGTCCCCCCCTCCCTGCCCTTTGCCCCCCCCTCCCTGCCCTTTGCCCCCCCTTCCACTCCATGCCCCCTGCCCTTCCACGCCCGGGCAACGCCGGGTATATCAGCTAGTAATTACTATATACTGATTTGCCAGTTTTGGTCATTTTGTTTATAATTTGATTTTGTTCAGAAGCAGTGATGTACCGGGTATCCGGAAATTACCGGTACCCGGCATACCTAGCCATATTTAAAATACCCAGAAATTACCCGAAAGCGACTCAGGGTGCTTGGACCCGGTGTGGGGTAATTTATATTCTGCTCTGCTCCCTCAGTCCTCCTCTTGGAGAGCAGCAGGAGAAGAGCAGCATAAGACTTACCTGCAGCCGGCGGCGGAGGGTGAGGATGACCGTGGCAGAGGGTGAGGAGGACCACAGCGACATCCTGGCTGTGGTGGGAGCTGCGGAAGACATACTTCACAGACAATACGGTGGGAGCAGAGGAACATGTGACCGGAGCAGGAGCGTTACTATTGGACAGCCGGGGAGGAGCTGCACCAGAAGTCGGAAGTCACACTCATCCCTGGCTTTCCAATCGTAAAGCTTCTGCTCTGGTCACATGATCCTCTGCTCCCACCGGCACCAGCTGTGTAGGATGTCTTCCGCTGCTCCAACCGCCACCAGGATGTCACCGTGGTCCTCATCACCCTCCGCCGCCAGCTGCAGCTAAGCCAAAACTACCCGTCTTTTTTTTGGGTACTCGGTACCAGTTACCCGGTCATTTTTTTGACCTGGTACATCACTATTTAGAAGCAAAGTTCTATGTACTGTAGGGAAGTTCTTCTGGCAGGTAGACAGAAAAACCTTAAAAAATCCACATTTAGAGTCATGTTTGGGACCTAACTTGTTACACTGATATACTTTTATTAGTTGGTGAATCATCTGGATATTGAATTACTACAGTACATCTTTGTGTAGTAGCAAGTCAACATGAAATGTTATCCACTAATCTCATCATTGAGGTATGAAAATGTCAGATGATATGAGCAAAATGTCAAGCTTTGATCTTTTCAGATGAAAATATGGTAAATTGAAACTGTTTTCATACAGGTACATTGTTGTTTTTTTACGCATGCTCCTGCAGCTAAATGTATTGGATCTATACCATGAACACTATGGGGGCTATGCACTAAGCTGTGAAAAGTCGTTTTAAGAGCGCAAAGTGCTCTTAGAACGTGAAGTTCCGCCGAGCGCGATTCACAGAGCCGCAGAAACAGGCACTTTGAGCTCTAAAACAGACTTTTTTCAAGAAATTTTTCAACTTTGCTCGTACGATCAGCGCTGAATCCTGCCCTTCTGCGGGATTCACTAAGAAACGCAAACTTATCGTACGCGAAAGTTGTGCTGAAAAAAGCTCACCAGCTAAAGGCAGGTGATAAAAAAAGCTGCACCCGGCAGGTGTCCCGAGGGAGGCCGGGGGTCCCACGGGTGTTCCCGGCTGACCAAGCGGGGGTCCCCGCGGGAGTCCGTGGGTCCCCGTGGGTCCCGGCAGGAGTCCCCGCGGAAGTCCCGGGATCCCCGTGGGCCTGCGATACCAATGTTGTGCCTCCAAAAAAAATAAACAATATTTCTAACTAAATACACCCCCCTCCCCCGCCTCCTAATACATACACTACAGTAATGGGCAAAATTACTATTATCCACATATGGATAATAATGCATTTGCCCATTTAAAATACATATAAATCACAACAAAAAACAGTAAATACATATTACACTTACGTTTTATTCCAGGCACCCACGATAAAGGCCGTCTTCATCCTAATCTTCATCCTGCCCATGTCCCCTCCTAAGCTGCAAATCATACAAAACAATCAAAATAGCCAATGTAATGTCCCCTAACCCCTTAATAACCTTATTAATTTTGCCCATTACTGTATTGTATGTGTTAGGGGATGGGAGGGGGAAGTGTGTTGTATATTGCTATGTTTATTGGGGGCAATTGTCCCCAATAAACATGCTAATGTGCCTTAAACCTTTCATTGCCTTAGCGGATAGCCGCTAAAGTAATGAAGCTGCTTTAATGTATTTTTAATAATAGTGTGCGGGAGCAGGGGGTCTCCTGAGCTGAACCACATTGATTTCTGCCTCAGAGACCCCGTGCTTCCCGAGTTACAGGCCCCGGTTTGGGGCATTGGTGCCAGTGTCGCCGCCATTTTTATAGCGTCAACGTCGCGTCTTGGATGCTATAAAGATGGCGACGACATTGGCATCCGATGCCCCATACCGGAGCCTATAACTCGGGAAGCAGGGGATACCGGCACCCTATAACGGGGCCTGTATCTCCTGAAGTAGGG
This sequence comes from Ascaphus truei, assembly GCF_040206685.1. Lineage (NCBI taxonomy): Eukaryota > Metazoa > Chordata > Amphibia > Anura > Ascaphidae > Ascaphus > Ascaphus truei. The sequence goes on along the minus strand of NC_134485.1, from coordinate 234,293,978 downwards.
GGTCCCCGGACCTGAAACCAATGCGGTTCAGCTCCGGAGACCCCCTGCTCATGCCCACTATTATTAAAAGGTATTTATTTAGTGTACGATCGCCTGTAACAGCCTTGCAGAATCTCCAGGCAAATGTTACAGGCGGCTTATTTTTCTATCAGCTAGCGTACGTGAAGTTTCAGTGTGCTAGCTGAGGGAAAAAACATTGCACGCACGATAAGCCAGTTTTGGGCACGTGCGATGAAAATGAGCTCAGGGCCTTAGTGAATCGCGCCAGCGACTTCATTTTTTATCGGACGTGCTAATTGTTTTCAGGCCAGCGCGAAACCTCGGAGCTTAGTGCATAGCCCCCTTTATATCCCGCAGGTATCAACATTGAATGGGAACTTAAACATTTTTTGATTAAAGTGTTCATGGTATTGAGATTATTGTCTGTTTGATTTATGATTCAATGATTATTTATCTAGTCATTATATTCCTTTTTTGTCCTCTTCGTAGTTAAAAGCTGGGGTCTGTCTATTATTCATTGCTTAACATATATTGTTTTTTATTGTTCATTCTCTTTTTTTGTTCAATATCTATTATAGGACATACAGTATTTACGTCTATGATAAAGTTTACAGTCTTTTTATTCTATTTCCTTTAGTTATCTATATATTTAGTTATAGTTTATATTTGGTTATTTAGTTATAGTTTAACTATTTATTTATCTGAATGTTACTTTTTATTTTTCTCTTTCTTTTACTTTTCCTGTTGCTTTTTAAATTGCTATATAGTTACTGGTCTTTCAACGTTCTATTTTATGGATAATTTGTTATTCATGCTATTATTAGCTGTTCTTTTAAATGTATGTTTAGCCAGGTCCCCCTCTGTTTTGCTGGCCCCCTCCGGGTACTCACCGCGGCGGTCGGGAGCTAGCAGCCGCTCGCGGGGAGGTGCGGGGGCGTGTGTGGGCTCAGCGCGCTACCCTCCTGATGCGGCCGGTTGCTGGGGACGCGTGTGGGGGGTTGCCGGGGACGCGGTCGTGTTGCGACGCTCTGCCCACCAGTACTTGGACGCCAACTGCACCAGTGTCAAGTACCCCAAACCGGGTCGACCGTCCCCCACCCAAAGTCTCTTTTACTCCCAGCGCTCTCACGGGAGCCACTAGTTGGGCTGACAGTCCGCCCTCTTCACCAGCCCCCGCGCCCCATGAGGTGAACTCCCGGCCTATCAGAGACAGTAGGGTAACTAATGAAGGTTCCGCATTGGGGGTGATGCTACCCCAATTCGTAGAAGCCATCACCATGGCCTCCCAGTCCCAAAGCTACCGGAAACTCAAAGCCTTCTCGGGAGTACTTCCAACACCACAGGGGGAGGAAGGGATAGACCCTTGGAGGGAGAATGCATTAAAAGTCGTAGAGGAATGGTCGTGCACTGAAACAGTAAAAAGGCAGCGTATCATGGAGTGTCTCAGGCCTCCCGCTTCTACCATTGTAACCATCCACAGGGACCAACATCCAGAGTTGACAGCGTTGGAGATGGTGAAATTCCTGCTGGAAGCGTACGGACTCGCAGAAAATGAAGGAGCGATCTGGACGAAGTACTATAATCTCTATCAGAAGGAGGGAGAGGACTTGTCTGCCTTTATACACCGCCTGCAACTGGTCTTGGGAATCCTACTCAATCGTAAGTTGATTCCCGCCTCTAGGATGGATGAGGCGCTTCGTAAGCAGTACCAGCGGGGATCAAGCCCCACTCACCCCATAGCCAATATGCTCTGCAGCAAAATAATGGAAGGAAGTCCCCCTACGTTCACCGGATTGCAGCGCCAGGTGAAAATTCAGGAGGCACATGCTTTGTTACACTCTACCGCAAAACCCAAGAGCCCCTCCGTCTCAAAGGGAAAGGGCTCTATGGAGAAGAAGGAAGAGTCTGCCACCCCGTCCAAGGGGTACAAGCCAAAACCCTCCGACCGACCACCTTCCCCATCCAAGGTTCGTCCAGAACGCCGCGAGGTTGTGTGCTATAACTGCGGTAAGAAGGGCCACTTCTCCAGTAACTGTTCGGAGAGGGAGGATCCTCCAGAGGAAAAACCTCCCGATAGAGGAAACTCAGCCCGGTCAATGGTCTGCCGCGTAAAAATGGCAGAGGCTGATCCAGAACCCCCTCATGGAACCGAAGATGCCCCTTCTCACTCCGGCCCCAGTGATGACGCCTCACCAAGTGAAGTTTATAGTCAAGTAGGCCCCGCGGCCATCGTGCCTGTTGTACTGGAAGGGATCTATGCATCGGCCCTACTGGACACGGGATCACAAGTGACCATTATATACCGCAAGTTTTATGACCAGCACCTTAGACACTGCCCCCTGAGGTCGGCCGAACATATGAAGGTTAGGGGGTTAAGTAATGAAGACTACCCCATCGATGGGATTGTAAGGGTTCAACTGGAAATACTCCAACTGAACACCAGCAAGAAACACCCCATGCATGTAGCGGCAATGGTATGCCCGGAGCCCCAAGACCAGTGCAAGTATCCGATCATCTTGGGAACCAATACTGATATAGTACAAGCTGTAATCAGAGCATACCTGAAAGAGACCAACGACTTGCCGCTGGCCAATTCGCACCTAGACCCCGTCCTACGAGAGGAGTGCAACCGGGTATATGCCTTGGAGCGTCACGGGGATCTCTACAATTGTCAACGCAGATTGACGACCATATTACCAGGGGAGTGCAACGAATGGCCGTCTGGTGCTGTTATCCCGAGTGAGATGAGAACGATCAGCTCTTCTCTCTGGAGAGTACCCCTGAGGAAGAAGTTCAGAGAGGGTATAGGGTACTACCCGAAGTGAGGGAGTGGACGACTAAAATCCCTCTACGAACTTACGTATATGTGCAGAACATCTCCCCATTCCCGATGGAACTTTCTGCCGGACAGAGTCTGGGTTGCATATATCCGATCAGCCCTGTGGAAACAATGCCCCAGGTGAATGCGGCGGCAGCCAGTGAGCGGTTAGTCGATTTGGACTTCAATTTCGGCGAGTCGACATTGCCCACTGAGTGGAAAGAACGGCTGACAGCCCAAATGAATAAACGACGGACTGTGTTCTCCACGAGTGAAATGGATGTGGTGTGCAGTTGCAGCGCTCAACATGCCATTAGACTGAGTGATGCCACTCCGTTCCATGAACGCTCTCGTCGCATCTCCCCTAGGGATGTGAACAATGTGAGGAACGTCTTGCAGGAAATGGAGACTGCTGGGATTTTGACGGAGTCTCGAAGCCCTTACGCCTCTCCCATAGTGGTGGTGAGGAAGAAGAATGGGTCAGTACGGCTGTGTGTCGACTATCGGACCCTGAACAACCGTACGATACCGGACCAGTACAACCTTCCTCGCATTGAAGAGATTCTGAATGCTCTGAACCGAAGCCAGTGGTTCAGTGTGCTCGATTTATGATCAGGGTACTATCAGGTACCCATGAATGCAAAGGACCAGGAGAAAACAGCCTTCATCTGTCCATTGGGGTTCTACCAATTTACTCGTATGCCACAAGGTATATGTGGGGCCCCTGCTACCTTCCAACGACTAATGGAGAAGACTATCGGGGACATGAACCCTAGGGAGTGTCTAGTCTACCTGGACTACATCATTGTCTTCGGAAGAACTCTGGAAGAGCACGAAGAGAGATTGCTGAAAGTGATAGACCGTCTTGGGAAAGAAGGGTTGAAATTGTCCCTCGACAAGTGTCGCTTCTGTCACACCTCGGTGACTTACGTGGGACACATCGTGTCAGCTCAAGGAATCGCCACCGACCCCGCCAAAGTCAAAGCGGTCGTGAACTGGCGTCATCCCGAGAATGTCACAGAGCTGCGATCCTTCCTGGGTTTCTGCGGGTATTACCATCGCTTTGTGGAAGGGTACTCTAGTCGAGCTAAACCCCTAAACAATCTGTTGAAGATATACCCCAAAGATACAGGAAGGAAGGCCACGTCGGCCTGTCAACCGTGTGGCGATAAATGGACGCCTGAGTGTGAACGGGCCTTCCTGAAGTTGAAGAAAAGTCAGACCGAAGCGCCGGTGCTTGTGTATGCTGATCCAGAACAACCATACGTTCTGCATGTGGATGCCAGCCTCAATGGCTTGGGTGCCGTCTTGCACCAGAAGCACCCCGAGGGCCTTCCACCAGTGGCCTACATCAGCCACAGTCTGACACCCAGTGAACACAAATACCCTGTCCACAAGTTGGAATTCCTGGCTCTCAAATGGGCCATCACGGAAAAACTACACGATTACCTGTACGGTGTTACGTTTGAGGTAAGGACGGATAACAATCCACTCACGTACATCAATACCTCGGCCAAATTGGACGCAGCAGGGCACCGATGGCTGGCAGCTCTAAAGAATTACCAATTCTCCCTGAAGTACAAGCCGGGACCTTTGAATGTAGGGGCTGACGCCCTATCCCGACGACCAGGTCTAAGTGCTACTCCAGATAATGAGGAATGGGAAGAACTCCCAGGACCAGAGGTGCGAGCTATGTGTAGCACTGCCGCCATTATCAACGATCAAGTGGCTTTCTCCGAATTACGGGTTGCAGATTCCTTGGGATGCCAGTCGCAGGCCGTCCCTGCAGCCTACAGCTATCCGAAGGGAATGAACCTAACTCATGACAAAGTGCTACAGTGGAAAGATCTAGTAGACTACCAAATACAGGATCCTGTAGTTAGTATTATTAGGCAAGCCGTTGAAAAAAGGAATCCAGCTCTCTTGAAGCGTGCTCCAAAGACATGGTCGCTATGCTCATGCGGGAAGCGGACAAATTTGAAATCGACAACTGCTTACTCTATTGGGTGGTGCAATACCACAACCACCCCGATAGACGACAACTAGTCCTCCCTAAGAACTTGCAATACATGGTGTTGAAGTCCCTACATGATGAGCATGGACATCTCGGTGTAGAGAAGACCTTTGGGTTGGTCAGAGACGGCTTTTTCTGGCCCAAGATGCGAGAGGCCGTAGAGCACCACTGTCGCCGTTGTACTCGGTGTATACAACGCAAGACCCTGCCTACCAGAGCAGCACCCATGGGCCATCTGAAGAGTTCTGGCCCAATGGACCTTGTGTGTATGGACTTTCTGTGCATTGAGCCTGATAGCCGGGGAATATGCAACGTGCTGGTCATCACGGACCATTACACCCGGTATGCACAGGCCTTCCCCACGAAAGATCAGAAAGCCATCACAGTGGCAAAAATATTATGGGAGAAGTACTTTGTGCACTACGGTCTTCCAAACCTCCTTCACTCAGACCAAGGTCGGGATTTTGTGAGCACTCTGATCCGCGAACTGCTCAAAATGCTGAACATCACCAAATCACGAACGACCCCGTACCACCCCGAAGGAGACGCGTTGCCAGAACGATTTAATCGGACCTTACTGGACATGCTCGGAACTCTACAGGGTGCTCAGAAGACTGAATGGAATCGACACGTAGAGGCCTTGGTTCACGCGTACAACTGTACACGACATGAGTCAACTGGATTCTCTTCCTACTTTCTCATGTTCGGACGAGAGGCGAGACTGCCTGTAGATGTACGCCTTCGCGTATCGACGGATGGGATACACAACGCTACCCATTTCAAATACGTGCAAAGACAGCTTACAACAGGCTTACCAACAGGCTGAGAAGTCTACTGCTAAGATGAACGCTGACAAAAAAAGGCGATACGATCATAAGGTCAAATATCGGGAGCTTCGTCCTGGAGACGCTGTGTTGCTTCGAAACTTGGGAGTCCCAGGAAAACACAAATTGGCCGACCAATGGAGAGACGGTGTACAGAGGCGGCACATTTTATTTGAGTGTGGCTAGCTCCGCAAGCCGGGGGATGCCCCGGCATGCTAGCCGCACTCCCTCGGCGTGCCGCGCGTCATCGGCGTGCCGCGCGTCATCGACGCGCGGTCACGCGTCATCGGGTGCCTGCGCCCCCTGCACGCTCGTCCAGGGCTCCCCGAGGGAGCCCTGGTGTCCCGCGATGTGGGGGACGGCGGCAGGGGGTTCCGGGGGACCCGGCGGACCCGGCGAACGGAGGGAGAAAGCCCCGATCGGAGGGCGCTCCTCCGCGGCTTCGGCGCACGCCAGGCACATCCCAGCGCGTGCCTGGTTACTGCTGCGGCCGAGACCGGGCAAATGCTCAAATAAACTCGGCCGCAGCAGTATATGAAATAGAATCTCAGATGCCTGGCCTCCCGGTCTATCGCATCAAAGACACCGACGGTCGGGTAAAGTTATGGCACCGTAACCATCTTCTCCCCATTCCACAAGTGGGAGATGAGGAAGCAGAAATGCTGGCCACACCGCTCAACGGTGAGTCCGACTTATCAGAGAGGGATCAAGAGACTGTAAATAACGAGACCCACTCTGAAACTCCTGAAGACCCTATGGAAGGACCCTCTCAAAGGGACAATCCCACAGAAGGGGCATCTCCTGGAGGAGCTATGGGTAAAGGGCCCCGTAGGCCAACGCCTACTAAGGTGGCACCAACAGGCCAGCCTTTGGATCCACAGAGCCCGTGCTTTGTGCCAAACAGAGACTGTTCAGAGACATTTCTCTCCTCAAGGGAAGAGGCTGAGCCTCAGGACTGTGTTTATTACTCCCCTGAGAGAGTTGCAGAAGAACAGCTCCGAAGTAGCCATAGAGTCAGGTTTATTTATTTTACATTCAGGGTTTGTTCCTTTTGGTTCTGCGTGAGACCTCTGGAGACCACCTGCGGTATCCTCGGGTATCTCATGGGTATCAGGCTGGTGGGTCAACGGGGGGCACCTGCAGGGAAGAACCGGTGGCCCCACATCTGTGGGGGCACCGCGGACCAGTAGTGTGCGGGGAAGAACCAGTGGCCCCACATCTGTGGGGGCACCGTGGACCCATAGTGCCCACCCGTGGGTCCCCAGATCCCTGTGGGAAACACCCGAGGCCCCGCAGACACCTTTGGGTCTGACACGGGGCTCCCAGACATCCGCGGGCCTACTGTGGAGACCCAATTGTGGCCCACGGTGACCCGCGGAGACCACCTGGTGGGCCATGGCGCCTGGTGGGACCCACCAACAGGCCTCCAGAACCTGTATGAAACAAGTTTCTGGTAACCTGTAGGTCTGTCAGGTGACCCATCAGGCCCACCGGGGACTCGCGTGGGCCTGGGGTATGAACCCTGTATGTAAAAGAATAAATCATGTATTTATGGGGGGGCACAGGGGGTGGGTTATGTATTTAATAAATAGAATGATGTTTATTGTGGGCAGTGTATTGTTTTTATTGTGGGTACTGGGGGTGGGGGGAGGGGGTATTGGCCCCAAGGGTATGTGGATAGGCCTCCCGGCTGGATAGTGGGGGAGGGTGGTTAGGCCTAATGGGTTGGGGGGTTAGTGGGGGAGGGTATGTAGGCCTCCCGAGTGGTGGGTGAGGGTGGGTTAACCCCTTAATGACTGTAGCGGTTAATAACCGCTATGGTGATTAAGGGGTTAGGGGACATTACATTGGATGTTTTTATTCTTGTTTCTGTTTTGCAGCAGCGGAGGGGGCATGGGCAGGATGAAGATGAGGATGGCCTTCATCGTGGCAGCCGGACATGGGTGAGTGCAATATGTATTTAATGTATTTATTGTCTTTATGTATTTTAAATGGACAAATGCACTATTATCCATTTGTGGATAATAGTAATTTTGCCCATTACTGTATTGTATGTTTTAGGGGGGGTGTATTTATTGTAAAGTATTTGTGTAGTTGTATTTTTTTTGGGGAGGGGGCACAGAATTGGTACTGCAGGCCTGCGGGGAACACCCGAGGGCCCCCGCCGGCCTCTAGTATCATTACTGTGCATCCCAAAAATTAGATATATGTAATGGGGGTATAGGGGTTGTTGGGGGCACAGGGGGTGTATGTTGTGTATTGCAATGTTTATTGGGGGCAATTGTCCCCAATAAGCATGCTATTATGCCTTAACCCCTTCATTGACAAAAGCGGCTATCCGCTATGGTAATGAAGCAGCATTAATGTATTTTAATAATATTGTGCGGGAGCAGGGGGTCCCCTGAGCTGAACCGTATTGATTTGTGGCTCAGGGACCCCCTGCTTCCCGAGTTACAGGCCCCAGTTTGGGGCATCAGTTCCAGTGTCGCCACCATCTTTAAAGCGTCCAAGACACGACGTGGGCTCTATAAAGATGGCGGCGACACTGGCACCCGATGCCCCTTACCGGGGCCTGTAACTTGGGAAGCAGGGGGTCCCTGAGCCAAAAATCAATGCGGTTCAGCTCAGGGGACCCCCTGCTCCCGCACAATATTATTAAAAATACATTAAGGCTGCTTAATTACCATAGCGGATAGCCGTTAAGGTAAGGAATGATTGTTTATTTATATGTGTGTTTTACTCATAATGTAGATGTGCAGAAGATCTCCGGAGCTGAACCGCTTTGGTTTTAGGTCCGGGGACCCCCTGCTTCCCGAGATACAGGCCTCTTTAGGTGCCGGTATCCCTTCTGCTTTGTTTACTTTCCGCAGTCACGTAATCGGGACCTTTAAATGCAGAGGGATACCGGCACCACTTAAAGGGGCCTGTATCTCGGGAAGCAGGGGGTCCCCGAACCTGAAACCAATGCGGTTCAGCTCCAGAGACCCCCTGTACATGTACACTATGAGTAAAGGTTGTTTAGAAAGATTTTTATTTTGCCGATGTTTGCGCAGAGAGAGCAGCAGGTCTCTCTCTGCTGCAAACACATATCGGCAGAAATGGCTTATCGCCAGGCTATCGGAGCCAGGCTTTTTTATCACCGGCTCATCAGCGTTTTGCTTTCGCAGTGATTCGGCAGGGATTCGGCATGGATTCGGCCCTTACTGAATACTGCGAGGGCAAATCGCCAAAATCATGCCGATAGGGAACACTTGGCGATTGCACTTTTTTGGCGCTTAGTGCATGAGGCCCTTAGATTGCTGCTTAGTTTTAATTTGAGGAGTGCTTTTGTAAACTCCTCTTCGTATACTGGGAAAAATTCCAAATTGTGAGCAGTGTTGAGAGATGGTGGATCTATGGGGTACTCACAAAATGAGGTTCATGTTTGTGGTTTGGGCTGCGTTTCGCTAATAAGTTAGTGGCACACCCCACAAAGTAATCATTGAATGCATTTGCAATGTCAGTGGGGTTTGTCAGAGTAATATCCTCCTTAGTGATATTACTTGGTTGTTAATGGCTAGAAGGCTGGAATATATTGTTGCTAACCTTCCAAAAGTTAGCTGGGTTTGATATATTCTGGTGAAGATTGTCAGAGTAATATTGTGCTTTTGCATGTCTTGTTTGACTTGTGCACATGTTCTGCAGGCATCTGTAGTGATTAAGATCCTTGGTAGTGCCAGTTACGTTGTAGTTTTTCCTCAAGGCATCCCTGAAATGATAAAGTGCTATAAGGTCAGTTGTAAACCACGGAAGGTGGGCCTCCCATACTCTTATTCTGCGTAGTGGAGCATGGGTATCACAAAGTTTTAAGAACTCGGATTGGACATAGTCGAGCACAGAATCAGGGTCACGAATTAAGTCGATTCTGTACAAAGGGTAATTGGTAAGGTCAGCCAGAAACTGTTGTGGGTTAAAGTTTCTAAATGTTTTAGTGAGGAGAACTTTAGGGCTTGATTGGGGTGGTTTAATTTTCCTTACACACTACACTATTGCATTGTCACTGAAAATGTCAGGAAGGATGCCAGAGGATTGGACTCTGCTGGAATTTGAGGAGAGAATCCAGTCTAGCAAGGATTGGTTGTGAGATTTCAGGTTTGTCCGTGTGGGTTGGGAAATGAGTTGTGTTAGGTTAAGTGACTTGAGTTGTATCTGGATTTTGTGGTTTTTAGGGTCGAGCCAATTGAAGTTGAAATCCCCAAGAACAAGCAGCTCACTCTTCCCATTCAGAGAGGAAATGGAGCCAAGAAATTGGGTGACATCAGTCAGGGACTGGAGAGGGGCTTTAGGGGGCGGTAGATGCCAGCAACCAAGATAGGCTTAGAAAAGGGGAGGCAGATTTTTCCAACTAGGATTTCAAAAGAAGGTGGGCTTGGGGGTCAATTTAACAGTGTAAATTGTAAGGTGTCTGCAATATAAAATAACACCCCTCCTCCTCTCTTTGACCAATCTTTCGTAGAAATGGAGTATCCCTGAATGGCGATATTTGCATCGGGAGTTTTAGGAGTTAGCCATGTTTCTGTGAGAACGATGGCTTTGGGTTTATGCATAAGGCACCATGCCTTTAGTTCGTCCAGTTTGAGCAGCAGGCTCCGGATATTTATATGGGTGACAGATAGACCTTTTTGGAATTTGAAGGGGGTATTCTCAGTGGTATGGGACAGAGTTGCACAGGGAGGGCCTGGGTTAAGTTCAATATCACCTGCTAAAGAGAGTAATAGTATGAGTATAAATTTGAGTAGTTGTTTGCAAGTTGTAACTTTGTGAGTTGGTTGGTCTGTACTGGTAATGGTATTGGGAATGTACTCGGGTCAGAGCAGGTACTCGGGTGGAGGCAAATACTTGGGGGGAGGCAGATACTTGGGTGGAGGCAGATACTTGGGTGGAGGCAGGTGCTCAGAATGGGGCAGGTACTCAGTTGGGGGAAGATTGGAGTGATTCGTTCATAAGGTCTATTATTCAATCTCTTTCTCCTTTCAAAGTTTCCATCATCGAATATACCCATCAATGATACATGCTGGTAAAGGGTAGAGGAAGGTCGGTGGGTTGATTTGAAGAGAACAGTTTCACTGGAGGTTCTTGAGGATATGTTAGAAGCAACCAAAGAGTTTTGCATTTCAAGGTTTGAGGGTAGGCAGTTTAGGGCCACATTTGTGCTAGCCTTTTTTGTGGGACTTCGAATGGAAGAAGTGATTAGGGTGGCTCAGAACAGGTCGCTGGGGTTGAGAGAAGAGGATGTATTGCTTGGGCAGAGTGTGATCCATTTTTTTTAAAAGGAGGTCGAAAATGGACCAGAAAGGAAAATAGGTTTGGATGGATGTCTGGAAGGTAGTGTGTCTGGTAAGGCTGGTATCTGAATATTTTGCATTCCAGCCATGGAGTGGTCCTCATTGTTGCTACTGTGCATGAGGGTAGGATTCCAGGTTTTCAGAGTCTGCAGAAGCTGTTTGATGGTGGCAGGGTTGGACACAAATTTGTTTAATGCTCACACCTTTCAGATCGGGATGGCAACGAATGTGGAGGTGGTCGGGCAGGAAATTATAAAGAAAATTGGGAGATGGGAGTCAGGTTTTTTAAGAACTGTTAGGTTACACTTGAGTGGGTTGGATGGGGGAGAGAGGGAAAGGGATTTCTAATTTTAATTTGCTGTCACAAGTTGTATATATATCCCCTCAAGTATCTCTCCAAATAAATTAGGGAGACATGCCTATGCTGAAAAAGGAGAACCCCTGAGCGATATACTAATGACTATGCACAGAATGTTTAAATGAGTCCCGTCCCACACGTTCTATAAAGATTTCCAATACAACTATATACAGTAGAGTTGATAATAAACCTAAGGCACCAACCTAATGACTGGAATGGTGTAAGACCAAATAGCACTAGAACTCACTACCACTGCTTTTCTAGGCCACAGCTCTAGCAATGTGAGCTAATCCAGTTGAGATGGAGTATTACTATCAAATCCTACTTTTGAGATGTTTGCTGCTCTCTGCTTACTCATGTACGGTACAAAACTATACCATCAGATGTTCATGGCGCAAATTAAAATCAACACTGCAGTGAAAGTGCAAAAATACCCAGTGAATAAATTCAAACACTGATCACACTTATACTGTTACGCTAAAGTCTGGAATCCTCTGGGTTTAGGGACTTTTAGGGACTTTTTATGAGTAAACCTGTGATTCATCTGATTGTTATTCAACTGTTCAACAATATAACATTCAGATGAATCTCAGTTTTACTCATAACATCAGTAAACAAGAGATTCCATTTTTAGATCTAAACCTTTTTATACATGAAGGTAGAGTAAACTGTAAAACTCATTTTAAGTCTGTTGATTGAAACACATACATCCATAGGAATAGTTGTCACCTTAATAAATGGTTGGACAATATCCCGAAGGGTCAACTTCGCAGAATCAGTAGGAACTGCACCTCAGATGAAAACTATCAAGAACAATCAACCATTTTAATAGATACATTTTTAGAAAAAGAATATAATTCTAAAACATTGGATAAAGTGATGGAAGAGGTAACAAAAATGGATAGGAACGATTTACTAAAACCCAGGAAAGTTGGTAAAGATATGAAGAACTTTATTCCCTTCATAACTCAGTATAATAATAAATCACATGAGATAAGGAGAATTATTGAGAAATATTGGCCTATTTTAAAACAAGATCAAATCCTTAAAGAAATTTTACCTGATAAACCGCAAATCGTTTTTACTAAAGCCCCAAATTTAAAAGACAAGTTGGCCCCAAGTGCTTTAAGAACAAAACAAGGGAGTCAAGATTTAGGGGATAAAAACAAAGAGGCAATATGGTTAGAGAGTAATCCCAAAGGGTTTTACACTTGTGTGGACTATACGTTTGGCATCAACAAATGCAACAAACTGGTGAGGTTTTTGCAATTTCAAGTTTAATTAACTGCAATACTGATTTTGTTGTGTACCTTTTAGAATGTCCGTGCGGCCTACAGTATGTGGGCCGCACAACAAGAAAATTGAAAAACAGAATTTTAGAGCATGTGAGAAACATAAAGAAGGGCGTAGAGACTCATATAATGTCTCACTACATTTTAAAAATGATCATGAATTGGATCCAGGAGGTCTCAAATTTGCTGGTATAGATTTTGTTCAAAGACAATGTTGGGGGGGGGGGGGGCGGTGGGCGGGGGGAATAGAGTTCAGTCTATTTCCCAAAAAGAGAGCCTTTGGATACATAAACTGAAAACTTTGAAACCTTTAGGATTAAATGTAGAATTTGATATAAATGCCTTTCTCACATGATGACTCAATGTTTTGACCCTGTCCCTTTTATAGGATTTTTTATAAAAACTTTTTATATTTGTAAAATTAACTAGCAATATTATGACACTTAAAAAAGATTTTTTCAGAATTTTTAAATAGTTTAAGTAGTTTTTTTTAAATAGCCTCCTAAATAAATAAATAAATATATATGTATGTATTTATATGTATATATATATACATACATATATATTTATTTATTTATTTATTTAGGAGGCTATTTAAAAAAAACTACTTAAACTATTTAAAAATTCTGAAAAAATCTTTTTTAAGTGTCATAATATTGCTAGTTAATTTTACAAATATAAAAAGTTATAAAATATATATTATATATATATATATATATATATAATATATATTTTTTAATATATATATTTTAAATTATCTTGTTCAATACAATTCACTTCCATTAGCCTTGTAGTTTACAGTATCTGCTCCCGTTTTTTACATATTTTTTTATATTTTTATATTTTTTTATATTTAAAAGGTCCAATTCAATTATTGAATCATCAAGAGTTATGTGGTTCCCGTTGTATTATTTGTTTTTTTTAATTGATTTAAACATTATCTTTTTGTTTACTCTTCCAGCAGGAATAAAAACATGTGCAAAAGGGGTTGTAAAATTATAGGGAAGAAGCTAGCCCAGTGTATAGATTCATTATCAGTATTTTAACAATATATTATATATGTATGTGAAGTTTTTTAAAGTTGTAATAAAGCTTTATTGTGTTTTATTATTTGTGTATCATTTGTAATGCATTTTGAGCTAATTATGTAATAGCTGTGCCTCTCTAGTTCAGCATTATCTATGCAGATTGATTAGTCTAAAACAGAATACCATTGGACTACTATTAGAACAGGACAGCTGTATCCATTTTCTGTGATGTGCATAGAGAAGTTGCAGAGAGCATTGAGTAGGACCACAGAAGAAGTCAAAAGACGAAATGCGTTGGGCTTTTTGTGCGTCCAGACCAGAAAGATATTATCAAAGATGGTCTGGTCCGAGATCGTACAGGACTCGTCTGGGTGAATCACCTCTGCCAGCACGATCTTGAGCCTCAGTGAGGTTGGCTTTGGCCATGATCTTATAGTCTGTGTATAGAAGCGAGACTGGTCACCAGTTCTTAATTTGGCAGTGACCCCCTTCTAGGGCAGCAAAGTCAATACTGCCCATCTACATGAAAGGGGCATCTCACCGACCTCGAGGGCTTCCTCAAGGACCTGTTGGAAATCAGGTCCCAGAGTCTCCCGGAGGGATTGGAAGAACTCTACGGTCAGCCCGTCCAACCTAGGAGATTTACCGTAAGGTATGAGATGGAGGGTGTCAGAGAGCTCAGCTACAGTAAGAGGATTATCCAGCTTCGCTCTGTCGCCCTCGCTGACAGGGGTGGTGTTGATAGCAGGAGCAGGAGGGGTGGAAGATGCAAAATTCCCTGGCTTAGGCGATGTAGGGCTGCTACTGACTTTTACCTGATTGTAACGGCTACAGTAATGAAGGGGTTAACTCCTCCTACAACCTTCTTTGTAAGCCTAACCACCCACCCTGGGGCTACTCCTCATCCAAATGATTGCCTTTTCTCTCTCTTCCTATTCTAATAGCGATTAAATAAAACATGTTTTCTAACACATAATTATTTAAAAACCAGGTGAAGCACAAATGTTACAATGGTGCCAGCCAACAACTGGTTTTGCTCACACTGCTAGAGCTGGGCCTAGAAAAGCAGTGGTTGTGGGTGTTATTCCTGTTGGGTCTGACACCATTCCAGTCATTAGGTTGGTGACTTATGCTTATTATCAACCATATATACAGTAAGTGTGGAAATCCTTTTAGAAAATGTGGGATGGGACTCATTTAAATATACTTTGCATAGCCATTAGCACATCACTCAGGCATGCTCATTGTTCAGCACAGGCATAACTCCTTAATTTATTTGGAGGGACGCTTGAGGGGATATGTATACAACTTGGCGACAGCTAATACAATTCTCTCTGTCTCTCTCTGTCTTTCTCTGTCTCTCTCACTCTCTCCATCTCTCTCTCTCTGATTTTTGGACTTTGGCAAAATAATCTGTTGCATTTGGGTACGCAATGTGGACAGTTTTACCCATCTCTACAGGTGAGGTCAATGTAGGGCATTGCAGTTTGGCATAAGTTGTTGGAGGGTGAGGAGTTTTGTCTGTATCAGGAGAATGGAGTTGATCTCTCTAAAATAGCATTAGATAATTTTTAATATGGCTGTACAGGATGACTCGGAGAAGGCCATGCTGGTGGTAGCAAGTTTCGGGTTCAAAGGTGGAGGTCTTAGGTTAGGTGCAGTGGATCTAAGGGTTTACTATCAAAAGGGACGCCAGGGGTTCTGAAACCAGGAGTGCTCACTGGTCAGGAGCAGCAGTGATAATTGTCAGCTTCACAGGTTTTGGGACTAACGTACTTGCTGATTAGAACCAGGGATGTTTTTTGTGGTTGATTGTTATGGTTCTTTAAAGTCTGTGACCATGTGAACCTAAATTAAAGGTGTTTGGGATTATTGAGATGTGTTGGTACATGGAAAGGTCAAGAGTCAAATGAACAATGGCCAAGTTGGCTATATCTACAGTATATATACGGTATTTTAATACAAGAGGGTGCTTTACTGTGAACTAGAAACATACTTGTAGACCTTTGTTTTTCTTTGAAAGGGGAATTTAACACTTTTAAAGTTTAACCTCATAAAAGTAGAAATAAATCCCTCTAAATCTGAGACCATTTTAACACAGCAAAAAAAGTCACAGTAATCCCACTAAAAAGAAAACCATAGTACAAGAAGCACATTAGAGTAATTATCATATTTGTGATAATTGGTTCTGATGTATTTTGCCCAATGTTAACATTGCCAGGGAAGTTAAAATGTAAATATATCTTCTAAAAATATTTGTGAAGTTAAATATTATGTATTCTGTCAACATATCTTCATTTCCAAATTGGATCATTTTTGTTTGCACTGGGAAAGAGCCTATTTTCTATGGCTAAAAGGAATTCATGAGCGTTAAAGAGATTTGTTTGAAGGGTTTTGAAGAGCTTTGTAATGTGCATGGTTTTATAAATCAGCCCTATAATATGATAACCACTGCATATACTGCTGGCACATGTAAGCTTGTCCTTCAGATATAATGCTGACAAAGCAAATGTTTGATTAAGTGAATCCATATGTATCCATTTGACTTAGTCATAAAATGTTACCTCAGTGATGAACTTTAGAATAGGAAGTGCTGTCCTGTATCAACATGTTGTATATGCAAAGGCATCATTCAGTATAAAATTTGCAACGCAGGAGCCCGAATTTGATTTTAAACATGTATTGTAATCACAAAGTACTCACGAACATTTCCTGTAAAACAACAAGGTATTTTTACCATCGATTATCAGCTGCGAAGCTTGAGGGAAAAACAACATACACATTATCAAAGAAAATAAATCCCATTGAAATCATTTGAGATTTTTTTTTCTTTGATTAATATTATATTTTGGTTTTCATTAATTTTGACCCAGTTTTGCAGCCATGGAACTTTGAGAAATAAACATTTTTAAGTCCTATTGTATAGAATTGTAACTTTATCAGTTTTACACTAAGAAATATTTTTTCCTATTACACTTTTAATTACTTCTGAAGTTTGACTTCTAAAGACATTATACAACATTATGATGTACATAGGGCGTAAGATTTTCTGGGGGCCGCGGTGATTACAGAGGCCCCACTCTTCCCCGAAGGCATTTAAAGTAAACGCCGGGGGACCGTGCGAGGCCTATGTAATTTCTCTTAACTTGGCTTCCTGCAACGTGTCGCCATGGCAATCCGACATCAAATGATGCCCTTTTTGGGTCACCAAAAATTCTGCAGCTGAGTCAGAGTTTGCACGCAATTCTTTTTAATTAATATACTAATTTTGGAAATGCATTTTGGACAGTTTCACATTCTAGTTATAATGCATTTGTATATTGTCTGTGAGTCTACATTTTTGCACATACAGTAGGTTTGTCATGTTATACATAATAGATACTGGGTAATATTATTTATACCAATATCAATGAGCAAAGTGGTAAAATTTGAACACACTGAATAAATTAATTTCTCGTTCAATATAGAATACAAGAATATGATTATGATCCCCAATCTGTGCTAGTGATAAAGACTAATCATGTCAAACACGAGGCACCATTCTCTTGACCTCATTTTCAAGAAGGTCTATGGTCTTGTTAAACTAAAGGAATACTAATGAATTGCTATTTTTAAAAGTAAATCCATTCTTATTGAAGAACAAGTAAAAGTGAAAGTTCGAAAACTAAAAGTAATTTTACTCCATACTTACAACCGCAAACGCCTGCTACATTTCAATACTCCTTTATAATATACAACCGCAGGAGAAAATAGATACTACCCAACATATTGTACTGTAAGTACAGATGTAGCAGTTGTTTATGCAGCCATTAAAACTGGTGCGTTATTTAACAATAGCGCTATTGAAAACAATGGCTAAGAAAATAACGCACACATTATTTATAATTAATAATGCGTTATTTTGTTCATGATTTTGCATTGACATGATCATAACGCATGATACATCTGTATCTAACAGTACCTCACCACCACCACATAGAGTTCCCAACCATCTCTTACAGTATATAATCTATTAACTGTCCAACTAAAGGGTGTAGTTTATACCTGTAGATACAGTAAAACTTCTTCTTTGTATTTGTAGTTGGGCCAGATGCACTAAGCTTTATTAGACTATTTAAGTCATGTTAACCTAAATTAATATTAGGTTAATTATAACGCCTACGCACTAAAGCAAATAACATAGTGTTAACCCACTGCTGCTCCTTAAATAACGTATAGTTATTTTGTTGGCAGCCATTAGTGCTAATGCATATGGTATAAAGGCCATTTAGGTTAGCACAGGTATTTAACAGAGTGTCATTTAGGTCATGCCTAAAGGTGCCGTTAGCTCCGTTCAGACACTGAAATATGGGTTCAGTGAGAGAACAAACTATTTTGTGCCCCATAGCACTATATATATATATATATATATATATATATATATATATATATATATATATCCACCTCAAACCTCCCTCCAAATAACATATGGAGAAAAACACCTGTACTCAAAACGAAGCACACCTTAGATATCTGGGAGATATGATAATGAAATATGCTAAGTATATTTAATTCACTCTTAAAAGATCTCCTTAAAACCTATACTGACAAGCCTATCACCCCTTGTGATAAAGGTGGTACTAGTGTCAGGACCAACAGAATCAGAACCTATAATCTCTGCTATTCACGACAGCAGCTCTATCATTGAACTATTTTAGATGCTTGATAGCTCCACCGTCACAACATCCTTCAGAGCTCTACTGCTCCCACCAGTCCTCAGAGATTATTATTTACCTGATACAGTTCATTCCCTCCAGTAATGAGTCAATTCAATCTATTTCTGGGAAATCTCTAATCCATCAGAATACAACTATCTATAATTCCTTTTCATAGTCTATATATCTCTGACCAAATTATATAGATCTGTTTACAGTAGAGTACTTAGATCTCTGGATCTTTCAAAGAAATAATCAATATATATATATATATGGTAATTCCCCAGACTTTTACTGTAATGTATTAATTGCATATATGAAAAGTGGTGCACTTGGGCATGCCCTTGTCTTTTCTTTCAACTCCTTAAAAGTTAACATGTTTCCATTATTTATATTTACAAGCGGATCAAGATTTGTTATGCCCTTGTTGGAATGCAGTCTGCATCAGGCCTGGGGGGAACTTTAAATTACCTTGTATGGATAGGAAATTTTAGCACATACTGTATTGGATGCACCAAACTGCCTCCTCAATATTTTCAAGTAGCCCATGTATCATTTATTAATGGGTTCTCTTTTGCCGCTATACAGTAGGTACCTCCCAGCAGGTCACATACAAACCCCCCGCAAACTCTCAGGGGACACCATTTGTTCCTCTAATTCCAAGCATGTATATTGTCTGTTCCCCCTAATCCGAATCTATATGTGTCTCGCTATGCTTGCCAAATTGTATTTCCTGCTATCCTTTATAAAACGACACTGAGCGAGCTGTGAATGCAGGGACACTGTGTAACCCATAACTAGATTGTCCCATGGTCCGGACACGATTGAGCCCGGTAACCACTTATTATCTAACACTGTCTGTACAGAAGACTTCACCACCCGTGGACACTTTGCCACATGAGGCAACCTGATAATTGCATCAGGAAATACCTTTGCTTCAATTTTCAGGGGCTTATACCCACATTAGTTCTACATGACCTAAACGCTTATCCATCTGTTAGGATCTGTGAACGTTTACTTGTTCACTTACGCGTTTGGCATATATTTAACAGCCTGAACATACCAATAATTCAATTAAAATATGTTCTAGAGCACTTATCAGCTAGCCACTCGTGTGTTAACTCGTTAACACGTGTGTTAATTCGGGACTGTGGTCCAGCCATACTAGGGCTAATACATAATACACTTACCTAGCCGTTAGCCTGACACAGATCTCTAGAGCTACAGTTCTGCGTTCTGTTAAGATACCAGGTGTGAGGCTCAAATTTGTGCTGTAGGTCTGTCCAATTATAACGAGACTACCACAGCACCATGATTATTAGATAGCTGAACAGAAAACTGAGACTGCCTGTCTGGAGTGCAAGCAGATACCAACATTGCACCAGCAGAGGTTTTTATGTCTTTTAATTCGCCACTCTTTCAAGGCTTTTGATACACTTTATGTGGGGACAGTCAGCAACACAATATTCTTGCGTGCACCATTTTTTAATATTAAGCATAGCTCACAATAAAGTTTACATTTTAACTAATACATCATCTCATTTCAGGCATCTTAACCATCTTTAGGTTTAGGGATTTCCCTTCCTACCCAACCCATCTACTGAGGTTGTTTCTTTGCCTACCTAGACTCTCGAGTGCTCTCACATACGTAGGGGTTCTTTCTCTCCTTTATTGTTTGTGATCCTTTATAAGGTGAAGTTTTTTTAATGGAAATTCTGTTTCTGCCTTTTCTACCAATACATTTGCTGATAGCCTTATTCAATAATTTGATGTCCAAATGTTTCAATATAATCGGCAACATCTGCAGGTTGCATATCAGTCTGGAAAAGCTAATCATTTTAACCAGGTGGCACCTGTATGATAGTTTAATGGTATTTTTTGCCAGCTTTCTAGCTCTGTGGTCACCTTCGATATAAATGTGATGGTGTTTGTCTCAAATCAGGAGGCGGACCCGCAGGGCTGAGGTAGGGATACAAATAAACCGACCACAACCCAGGGACAGAGTCCTGTATGAGTATCCGTAGTCGGTAAGGAAGCAAGGGTCAGGGCTGGTGGCAGAGTAGCAAAGTCCAGGGGACAGGCAGAGGTGAGGGCTGGTGGCTGAGGTACAAAGTCGAGGATGCAAGCAGAGGTCAGGGTAGGTGGAAGGCAGCGAGGTCAGGGTCACGGTCCGAGGTCAGCAACAGGAATTCAAAACAGGCAAGAGGGTAAAACGTAAATGCAAAGACCGACAGGAGCTGCAAACACACAGAACTTTGCTCGGCGACTCCCTATGGTAACTGTAGCCTTATAAAGCAGGCTGCCAGTACCCAAAATGGTCACAGAGAGCAGAAAGGGCAGGAGAGACAGAAAACTCGGACCATAGTGAAACCCCAGCACGGATAGAGCAGAATCCTTACATTACTCCTCTCCCCCCCTTGAGGGGAGACCTCCACTTCAGTGCTCTCCTACTTCTGAGAACGAATTCTGCTGAGTGGACTCCCAAGACCATCCATTAAAGGGTTGTTTAAGCTGCATTTTTAGATATCCATTTCACTATTATCACAAAATAAAGCATATTGTATGTCACTATATCTTTTTACAGTGTGCTTTATATTGCTATTAGTATTGCACTTTTATTTGCACTTTTTTCACACTTTACTGCACTAGTTAGTGTACTTAATATGTTGAGCGCACACCATTTCTATTTTTTTCTCAGAGATCTTGCCAGAAGGCGGCTGACAATGCCTCATTATTCCATCCGGTCTCGGCGGCGATAGTGCGGAACTCAAGCGCATATCTAGCCACGGGTCGATTTCCTTGGGAAAAGTGGAAAAGAGAAGAAGCAGCAGTTACCTTGCGACCAGGCGTATCAAAAACTCTGCGGAATTCCCGGGTGAATTTTCCGATATCCTGAGTTAGGTCCGATCTTCATTCCCAGATGGGAGAAGCCCAGGCCAAGGTAGCGGCATAATGTACGCCCCCTTGGATCTTTGAGAAATAAATCCAGAAGGCATTAGTTTGAACTGAATAAAGCATTGAGTCAAAAAGCCCCGGCACCCATGGGGGTCGCCACTAAACGGTTGGGTGTAGGAAGTCGGGGTTCAGAAGATGAGGACATGGACCTAGAAACTAGAGTTGCAGCAGAAGGTCCTGAAGGAGCAGAACTAGGAAGAGGGGCTTGCACCCGGTCAGTAAGAGACCGGAGGTTCTGTTGCAGAGAATCCATGTGTCGGTCATTTTGTTTCAAATACTTCTCAATTTTGGAGAACATGCCAGCGTGCGTGCTCAAGACTCATCCCACCTAACGGGGTCCATGTTTGTGGGGCTGAGCATACTGTAACAGAGTGTTCACCACAAACAAGGCGGGATGGCTGTGATGATGCGAGGAACACGCCCCCTGCGGTGTGTTCCCTCCTTACCTGTTGAACTTCTGATCGCCGCCCACTAGCGTCGAGTCAAGATTATCTGATGTCTCTCTATATGGCGTGCGCCGCCCTCTAGCTGCGAGTCAAGACTCTCTGTGTGGCGGGCGCCGCCCTCTAGCTGCGAGTCAAGATCCTGTCTCTTTAAATATTCTGAAGCAAGCGTCGCCATCTTCCTTCCTGGCAAATCCTGCCCTCTTCCTCCTGACAGGAAGTAAGCTTCTCTCTGACTTCCTCATTGCTTACAGCTGCTGGTTCTGCTAACTTTAAATACTGTCAGTACTCTATGCTTCGCGTGCCTGCCCTCACATGCTGTTCCTGCCTGGATTGCATCACGTTTGACTGGTGGAGCGGGGGACCCAATCATGGTTTGGGGTAAGCAACGGGTGCGCCAAGCGCGTCGCGGATCACGGATCCTGACTATGTGTTGGGTGTGGGTTGTTGAGGGTAGAGGAAATGGGCACTAGGGTTGTTGTGTTTTTAAATGTTTATTGTGGGTAGCAGGGGTGGGTGAAGGTGGTATTTGGCCCGCGGTGGGTGTTCTAAGATAATGAAGGGGTTAAGTCCACCCGCTACCCCCCCCCACAAGGCCTAAACACCCACCAAATACCACCTTCACCCACCCACGCTACCCATAATAAGCCTGGCACGGGTGGTTAACCCCTTCATTGCCTTAGCGGTTAGCTGCTAAGGTAATGAAGTTGCCTGTAAATGCATTTTTATTGCATCGGATTGATGCTGGGGATCTTCGGTGCTGGTATTCGTGTGTATCACCTCCGGAGACCCCCAGCATCAATCCGATGCAGGAAAAATGCATCCCTCTCTCGTAGCCTTCTCACCAGGTTCACGCCAACTTTTTCTGGTGAGACGAATTTGGGATAAAATGGCCATTTTAAACCCTCGATAACCTAATTGAGGCTACTAAAATAAGGGGCTTTTTGCTGCCCACCTGGTGGCGTGTTTGGGCAAGAGCCAAAAATGGCGATAAAATGCTTTAGCCGCCTACTTATCAAGGCTTTCTGAATAGCTGTAGCTTTATTTGGCGGATAACTGCTAAAAAACCTTGATAAGTGGGTAATGAAGGCTACTAGAATAGGGCCCTAAATGAGAATGTCTTTCCTTTGCATTCTTTACATCAGCAAATACAGAATTGTGTGGGCGAAAATGATAAGGAACCATCTAAATAGTGATTATTTCCAAGTTGAAAAAAAACTACACGCAAACTGCAAATAAATGAGTGATTAAAACATTTAAGTGTTATATTAAATATGAAGAGGGTAATCCTATGAACTCTGACTCAGTCGTTCAGGATGTTTTTAGTCAAAAAAAACCATTGACACTTTGGACTATAAAGAATTACCCTTAAGTGAACTACCAGTTGCATACAGTATATCCTAAAATACTGTACAAAGTTAGAGAATTACTGTATGATGTAAGCACCACATTCATTTAATGCGGTGGTATTAAATATGATTCTCAACAAAAAAAATTGCAACACGTACTGTACTGTGAAGAACAGATTAATATATTGTTTTTCATGGCATAAATAAATAGTTCAGAGTACTTACTTTCTCGCATTTAATTCTATCCAATTTACATGGATGGCACTGAGTTCCAGCAAAATGGCTTTTTGCCTAAGTATGTATTAAAATTCTGATATCGCGTAGGATGAAGAAAGCAAGCTATTAACAGCAATTAAAAATGAAATAATGGCTGGGCTTAAAACACATAATGGAACTTTCTGAAATGTGCCAATTAAAGAGCAAAAACAAAAAAAGAGAATCCATTCAGTGTTAAAAGAAGCTAGATCTTGCTAAAAATAGGTGTATACAGTAGTTACTGTGGTACTGCTTAAGGCAAATCTTTATGTGTTGACACAGACTTCTCTTTAGAGAACGTACATGGCTGCATGATTAGTTTCTGGGAGGTGGGAGTCAGCCAGAAATAGTAAGCTCCACATCAACAGAAAGTGTGTTCATACTGTATATCTGCCAAATAAAGAAAACATTTGTAATATATTTCTGCATGCATTCTAGCAATGTATTGGTCCTGAATAAGTGCATCTTATTAACAGGTTATGAAATCGTTTGATTAACATGAGTATTCTGCATAGATGTAGATGTACTATACTGTATGTACAGTATGCTTCAAGTGTAGTGAAAGAGCTGAAGGTATTATATGCCTGAAGAAGATACAGTATTGAAAGGTCTGAAATGTTTGTGCAACTACGTATAGCCAGACATAATGAGCTTTGGTGTTTACAAAACCAAAGATTGATCATCACAATAGGAAATATCATAGAATTATATCTCCTGTAAACCCGTTTCTAGATTTTTAAATTACAGCAAATGCAAAAGGGTCATAATAGTACATATGTATGTATTAAGAAATTTGAAGAAGATCTCATTTAAGATTTAATTTAAAATAGGCTAGGACACCGAAATAGATTTCCAATGTATTTGATGTAATAAGCTTTCCTATCTTGTGTATCCTGTACCATATGGTTTGTGATGTAGTTAAACGGCAAACTAATTAGAAACTGGGACTCTAGGACCTGATTCCCAGAAATTGCAGCTGACTTTACCACAGATCTGCTGACATGATCCATACTCATCCTATCAATTATTAAAGTTAAATGTGCTGGTGCCCAATATCAGGTTGATGAGACAATGGGCAATCGGTGCCATTGGCACATCAGACTCAGGTACGATTATTGGGTCAGTGTACAGTATTTATAATGCATAGGGACAGTTCTACCAATACAGCAACTGAAAGCTCAGCTCCACAGAGCTCATAAGAAGAAAGGGTATGATGTACAGTAATTGGTTTGTATAATTTAAACATCCTTAAAACATAATTTTAACTTTTTGAGGTTTGCTTTAAGCTTAGTCAAGCGTATCTGTTAGAGTGGAGTTAGAAATGCCGAACCCCTGTCAAGCAATGATTTATTTCTCCCTTGGGCCCAGATCCATAAAAGGGTGCTTAGCTTTAGCACACACTTGTGGATATGGGCGTTATCACCAATAGCTCCCATCATGATGTCATCATAATTGTGCACTCCCCTTCTCTGTTTCCAAATTAACATTTCGAATTTACTGTAAATGTAACTTTATCTGTGTGATTTAAACATAAAAAGGCATCAGTCACCAAGCATTAAAACCTTAAATATGTTGCTGTCATTGACTAGCACAAACAAATTTAAAAGCGATTTTGGAAATGTATTGATTGCAATTTTGCCGAAAGGGAAGCCTATTATGAAACGTTTACTGTTGTCTTAGTGGCTTCTTATTAATAAATTGGCAACAAGCATTGAATTTTGTAATCAGAAATGATAGACACATTAATTTATTTATTGATAACATCTGATATATATATGGACTTCTGGTATGGTGCCAGAGGGAACTGTTGCAGGCAACCAAACTCTGGAGCAATAACATTTCAGAAAAAAGATCAATTCAAAAAGTTGACTGAACCCACAAATAGAATCGGATGTGGAGCAGCTCATGAGCAGGCATCTGGGCAGAAAATCCTCCATGGAGCTGTAACGGGTATTCCCCCCCTCCCAATCGCAGATATAGTGTGGGGTGCAAGGGAACATACAAGGTTACCATAGGTGTGGTGCATTACCTGTTGGCTCGCAGGAGGGCTGAGCTTCTGCCACGGGGAACCTGGGGCAATTATACTAGGGGTAACCACTTACTCAATTCAGCGCCTCCACCTGCGATGGCTCCCACCAGAGGGGGAGTGGTTCCTCACAGGACAATCACAACAATCAATACTCATACACAGATATATAATAACTAATACTATTTACTTAGGTTAGAACAGAATATAACACATCATGACAGGTATCACATAACCGGTGTCCCTCTCACGAGGAGACACTAACTGCGACGTCCAGCAGGACGCTTCCCCAACACCAGGTGATCCCACCCAGTGTCCAAAGAACCCCACCCAATGTCCCGCACTCTTGGAGAGAACGTGGGTGACTGCGCAGTCACAGTTACACTAAGGGGCCCGTTGGTGCACTTATGACTGTATGGTACCTGCCGAGCACTCCGGTACTCGGATCAGCAACTGGCTTCGCAAAGGGTCAGACGTGTGATGAATCCGTCTGATCCTCCAACCGAACTCCTTTGTACGCAGACCGCCAGGGCGGTCTCCCTCTGGAATAGTCTCTGCGGACCCCAACGTGGGTCCGAACCGCTTTACAGGAACCGCAGCGTCCGCTGAGTCCCTAACTAACACTTGGTACTAACGTGACAGGAACCCTAACCTAGGGCCTGTCCCTGTGGTACCGCAACCTAAAGTGGCTTTGGGGAAAACTCCTAGAGGCCTACCGGGGTTAATAACCTGCCCCACTCCCCTAACTCTTCCCAGCCTTGACTGTACTTACTAAGACCTAACGAGTCCCAGCGCCTACAGCAGCAAGCTGTAGCTCACTGGATGCTGCAGCCAACGTGCTGCGCAACAAGGTGCCTGCCTGTCAGACCTCACAGCACTAACAGCCGTGACTCTGACAAGGCAGCACTCTACACTAAGGGCAGCGTCCCTATCTTGGGCCTCCCTAAGCATTTACCCACTAAACTAGTGGGGAGTTGGGGCCTACCTGGGGTGTAGGTACCTATATGGGGCAGGAGCTGCACTCGCTCCCCGCACCCTTCCTTCCCTCACAGCTCCCTGACTCCAACTCTCTGTAACCTTTCTTTCCCAGCTCCCACTAATGTAAGTGGCAGGGTCCCTAACCTGAGGGCTGTCCCTGGCAACACTCACCTTACTGGGGAGCTGAGCTATCTCGGGCCCTGGGGGTGCTGGCCTAGTACAGGGAGTCCCTGACTCCTGTACCCTACCTCCTTCCCTGGGCTGCTCCGGTCTCTGACTGACTAGTGTGCTCCAACTGACAAAAACCCTGTCTGCACACAACATTGTTGCAACTCTGCAGCATGAGAATCTGCCAGCTCTATTGGCTTCAATGCTGCCTGTGACAAAGGTGAAAGTGCAGTCCCCTGAGGCTGCTGGGAATTGGAGTCCTTGGCAAAGCTCTTTTCTATGGGGATCGTGTGTGCGATCTTTACTGCGCATTGGCGAAGCTCGCGCCAAAACCAAGGGGGCGGTGCCCACCGGGAGAAGTCGCCGTCCCCTTCCCCCACTGCCACAGGGGTAAGGCAGGGGGCAAAGGAAAATCAGGGGAACCGGGGGTGACCCCCTTACACTCTCCCCCTGGTGAAAATACCAACGTCCCCGCTTGGAGAACAGCGGCACATTACAGAAAGTTACACAATAAAAATGCATTGCATAAACAATACAACGTAACATATTGACTATAACATCACTGATACATGGCATATCACACACAGTAATACCCGAAGCCAGCTGAGTGTTAGCTGCTTGCTGAGACCATTTGTGGGGTGCCCCTAACTTATCATGTGGGGGTACCTCACTTTTGCGTCCGTGAGCCTCCCCCGGAAAATTCTCTTGAAGAGCACACTCTGGGGTGACAGTCACCGGTTCCTCGCTACTTCCTCCCCCTGGTGGAAGGAATAGCACAGTGTCCTTTAACCAGGCCTTTACCCGGCCATCCGCGGCATGGATGCGGTAGGCCAGGAGGCCGGGACCTTTCCCGCGGTCCACTACCTGGCGAATGAGGCGCTTC
Source organism: Ascaphus truei (assembly GCF_040206685.1). Taxonomy (NCBI): domain Eukaryota; kingdom Metazoa; phylum Chordata; class Amphibia; order Anura; family Ascaphidae; genus Ascaphus; species Ascaphus truei. The sequence goes on along the minus strand of NC_134485.1, from coordinate 234,266,569 downwards.
TTTTTGGGCTTAAAGGAGGCCAGTCTCCCTGAATCTTTCCCTACACAGTCCTTGTCCCTACGAACTTGCGAGGCGTCCACTGGCAAGCGAGAAATGGATAACGTCTCTTTTCTCAAAGTCTCTGTTTCACCCTGCAAGGAGTAAAGGGTTGATACCTTACCACTGCGGTGATTCCCGGTGGCCAACAGGTCATCGGGGACGCTGTCAGTTCCCACCTCAGCTGTCTTGGGACATGTCCACAACACTTCTGGGACAGTCCACTCACTGGCTTGAAACTCGGGAGCATTGGAACCCAGTCCTGGAACCATTTGAGTCGGAGCACATGGGCTCACACTCGGTTCACGTGTGCTGACACCTGGATGTCCAGCTACATTCTTCTGCTCCGCATGAACGGTAGTTGGAGCATTTTACACGGTCACCTCCACCGGAGCCTGTGGGGAGCAAGGGGGTTCCTTACCACTCTGCTGACATGCGATGGGTTTCTCTTCATCTGGAACGATAGGCGGTAGGTACTGGTCCACTCGTACTGTGGGACAGCTATCTTCTAGGGGGGACACCTCCGCCAGGACGCGATGTCGAGTGGAGCCATTCGCCCTGGTGTCCAGACTTAAGAAGCTATCATGCTCCGCGGTCACCTGGAGGCTCACACCCAACACCCCTGGGGCAGTCAACTCACCCTTGTCTTCATTAGCAGGTACTGATCCCACGCCTGGGACCGATGGTACCTCTGTAGGCCGGACTGGCCGTTGTAGGGCACACGGGCCCACAGCATCTGGATGTACTGCAACTAAGGTAGGTGATTCTTTGTCTCCAACTTCACTGGGGTGTTCCGCCGGCTGGCGCATCACCACGAGTGGCTGGTCGCTGGAATCACTGAAAGAAGATGGGAGTACAGACACCTTACCCTGTGATTCCTCTGTCTCCTCTGTATTACTGCTGGGGTGGTTCGCCGGTAGGCGTATCGCCACCGATGGTTCGTCCTTTTCCGTAGCTGGCTGGGCCTCAGTTCTTCCCGCTTGGTTGCAACGGGGAACTAGGGCAGCCTTGTCTGTCAGCTCCTCCACCGCCGTGGTTGAGGTAGAGCAGTTAACAACATCTTCATCTCTGGGTTCTGCCATCTGAGATTCCTGCTTGGGATCTGGGACTGAAGACTGCAGCAGCACAGGCTTTAGAAACTGTGCTCCGCAACAAGCACACTTGGGACCCCAGGTCGGTTTGCCACCTGGGAAGTCACACTGGTCACAAACACATCTTATGCACCCGTCATCAGCCACCACTGCCACCCGCCATTCTATTGGTAGCCTAAAGGGGTTAAAGTCCATACCACCAGATAGATTCAAATCCTTTTGTAGGCACGGGCACAGAAGAAAGGGTATTTTCCCTCCTTTTGTCCGCCATGCTCCATACAACTGCGGGTGTGTTTCTCTACATTCTGTACTGTCTTTAGTGGGAACAGCGGTTGCTGATCGCTGTTCACGGAGCTTGCTCCCCCTGGTGGACTGTAAAGGAGGGGCACGCTCTATCACTGAGTGGGTCTGGCTCTGCACTGAGTCACTCACATTGCGGGAGCGGAGCTCTGGTTTTCCCGCCAGTCCTGGGCAGATTTTTGCAACACAAGTTAGTGCAGGCTTGCAGTCAGCAGCACAAGTGCTCTCCTGCTTTGGCGGGAGACGCCATTTTAGGTGTGACTCCCTTGATGAGGGAGCCTCCATTTTGATCACAGGTCGGGTAATCTCACTAAGGCTCTCTGAGTATGCAAGAGGGTAGCCTTCTGGTGGGGCCTCTGGGAAATGCAAGGTCAGAGGGACATTTTCCCGGCATATTTCCTGATCCGTTACTAGCCATAGTCTACAACACTGGTCAGTGGGGTCGTACCGGTGCTCTATCCTCTTCCACCCTTGGTCTATGCCCAGGAGTCTCCCTAGGGCCTCACAAATTTCCCTCAACTTCACGGCACTACTGGGAACATCCCCTACTACTAGCACATGTCGCGGGGATACTACTGTCCTCTTGGTTCGTTCGTGGGTCTCATGGCTTGCAGGCCCAAACATGGTGAAAAAATCTAAATTGGCCAATTTGGAAAAAATGAAAACAGGGCACCCCAGGTCTCTCTCAGCAGCGCCTCCAAATGTAACGGGTATTCCCCCCCTCCCAATCGCAGATATAGTGTGGGGTGCAAGGGAACATACAAGGTTACCATAGGTGTGGTGCATTACCTGTTGGCTCGCAGGAGGGCTGAGCTTCCGCCACGGGGAATCTGGGGCAATTATACTAGGGGTAACCACTTACTCAATTCAGCGCCTCCACCTGCGATGGCTCCCACCAGAGGGGGAGTGGTTCCTCGCAGGACAATCACAACAATCAATACTCATACACAGATATATAATAACTAATACTATTTACTTAGGTTAGAACAGAATATAACACATCATGACAGGTATCACATAACCGGTGTCCCTCTCACGAGGAGACACTAACTGCGACGTCCAGCAGGACGCTTCCCCAACACCAGGTGATCCCACCCAGTGTCCAAAGAACCCCACCCAATGTCCCGCACTCTTGGAGAGAACGTGGGTGACTGCGCAGTCACAGTTACACTAAGGGGCCCGTTGGTGCACTTATGACTGTATGGTACCTGCCGAGCATTCCGGTACTCGGATCAGCAACTGGCTTCGCAAAGGGTCAGACGTGTGATGAATCCGTCTGATCCTCCAACCGAACTCCTTTGTACGCAGACTGCCAGGGCGGTCTCCCTCTGGAATAGTCTCTGCGGACCCCAACGTGGGTCTGAACCGCTTTACAGGAACCGCAGCGTCCGCTGAGTCCCTAACTAACACTTGGTACTAACGTGACAGGAACCCTAACCTAGGGCCTGTCCCTGTGGTACCGCAACCTAAAGTGGCTTTGGGGAAAACTCCTAGAGGCCTACCGGGGTTAATAACCTGCCCCACTCCCCTAACTCTTCCCAGCCTTGACTGTACTTACTAAGACCTAACGAGTCCCAGCGCCTACAGCAGCAAGCTGTAGCTCACTGGATGCTGCAGCCAACGTGCTGCGCAACAAGGTGCCTGCCTGTCAGACCTCACAGCACTAACAGCCGTGACTCTGACAAGGCAGCACTCTACACTAAGGGCAGCGTCCCTATCTTGGGCCTCCCTAAGCATTTACCCACTAAACTAGTGGGGAGTTGGGGCCTACCTGGGGTGTAGGTACCTATATGGGGCAGGAGCTGCACTCGCTCCCCGCACCCTTCCTTCCCTCACAGCTCCCTGACTCCAACTCTCTGTAACCTTTCTTTCCCAGCTCCCACTAATGTAAGTGGCAGGGTCCCTAACCTGAGGGCTGTCCCTGGCAACACTCACCTTACTGGGGAGCTGAGCTATCTCGGGCCCTGGGGGTGCTGGCCTAGTACAGGGAGTCCCTGACTCCTGTACCCTACCTCCTTCCCTGGGCTGCTCCGGTCTCTGACTGACTAGTGTGCTCCAACTGACAAAAACCCTGTCTGCACACAACATTTTTGCAACTCTGCAGCATGAGAATCTGCCAGCTTTATTGGCTTCAATGCTGCCTGTGACAAAGGTGAAAGTGCAGTCCCCTGAGGCTGCTGGGAATTGGAGTCCTTGGCAAAGCTCTTTTCTATGGGGATCGTGTGTGCGATCTTTACTGCGCATTGGCGAAGCTCGCGCCAAAACCAAGGGGGCGGTGCCCACCGGGAGAAATCGCCGTCCCCTTCCCCCACTGCCACAGGGGTAAGGCAGGGGGCAAAGGAAAATCAGGGGAACCGGGGGTGACCCCCTTACAGAGCCAAAGCTGTAGAAAGGGGAGAAGCCAGACAGGTAAAAATAAACTTCATAAAGGACATCTCTGATTACAGGGCAAGCGAGCAGGGAGAATCTGAAGAACAGCAAGGGGCCTTGTTAGAGAAACAACCTGTGAACACGCTGAAATGGCCAAAGCAGTAGCAAGAAAACTGATGCCTGCAATGAGCAAAAAGTTTAATGATCAGCAAAAACCCTGAAAGACTTCAAGTGTGAGCTCTCTCTGCAAAATATAAGAATAGGAGAGGCTGAGACAAAATGGGAGGGAGGCATGGTACCTGTGGATGCCTAACTCCCTTTTTGATGACATGACATAATTAACAAAAAAATTGGATTGGTGGATATACCACGTATGTACCATTTGTCAGTCAAAAGTGACATCACAGGCCTGTCATGTCTCATTTGACTCCAAGAAGGTGGAGAATTAACATCATCTGGAATTGTTAAAGACAAAGATGGGGTCGTTTCCACGGGGAGGGTGGTTATGACCCCCATTTATTTTAGGTCCGGGGACCCCTGCTTCCTGAGGTACAGACCCCGGTATGGGGTGCCTGTACCTGTATCCTGCAGGTTTAGTTCATCACGTGACAGTGGACATTTATGGATACCAGCTCCCCCTAAATAGGCCTGTACCTCGGGAAGCAGGGGTATCTGGATCCGAAAAGAATGGAGGCCAGATTGCATGGGTACAGGTAGAACACTGAAAAAGACACTCCTACAGAATGGTATATGACTTGCGATAACTCTTTCTGGGTACCCGATCGATATAGCAGTGATCGGAGCTACCTCAATAGGCCCCTAAGAGTTTTTTCTAATTCAAAATAATAAGACCATACAGTACATACGCAATTTTCTACCCTGCTCCTGGTATTTTAAGTTTTGCACTTTAAATGTGCAAGGAAATAAATGCAATTTATGCATAAGGTTTTTTTTTTAAAAAAATTTAAAAAATGCTCAAATATATATTTTGTAAAATTTGTACCTAGCGCAAGAAACCCAGAGGGTTATTTACTGAAGTCTCCTAGTGGCAAAACCAGAATGACACAATATACTGTATGAGAGGAAATTAATTTCATTCTCCAAGTCAGCACTCAGAAGCCATGCTTAAGAAGTTTGGATTCACATCAAGAATTAAATTGTTTTCAAAATAAACGGTGCCAGATATCGACCAAAGAAAAATGCTTTTTTAAGGGATGTAGATGTTTGCAGTCAAAGCAGAACAGAACTGCAGATACAGTAGCTACAGGTTGTCATGGTGATGATGATAAGTGTGACTGAAGCCCAGGGAGGTTTAAAAGCAGCATTTCATGTTCAGAGGGAAAGAAACAATCACTTTTAAATATGAACATGCTGATTGTGTAATGATCCTGTCTCAAAACACTGCTAAATGCAAAAAACTTTCAGAAATCAGTAATAATCAACATTTTTATGACAAAGTGGGACAGATTCAGAATTCTTCTTGCATTAGCAACATGTTCCCTTGATTCCTATTCTACTAAAAAAAACTATACAAGTTAAAAAAAAATGGATTTAAAGCTGTCAAATGATAAGTGAGGAAATCTGCATTAACAGCCATCCTAATCAATGCGATCATATTGTAGAGCACATGGTCAGCGCCTCAGGGGAGAGCAAAAGATGGCATAGCAAATCATTGCAGGCACATATGGCAGCAAACAGCTTGTCATCAAACTCCAAAGAGCAAAATAAAAAATATGTAATTATTGCAGAAAGAAACATGTCAATCCATTGGTAACAAAAGTGGCCAGCAAGGCAAAGATAATCCATGTCTAACTGACCTCATAAACATATAAGTGGACTACAATGATATCTACTCTAACATGTCCAGCACTAAACTACCCTAATGCACTTGTATGCTAGGGGTTTAGGGAGAAATTGCTTCTTTAAGGTACAGTAGATGTTCAAGCTACTCTTTTTTGGGAGAATTTAGGCTACGGGAACTGGGTGTACCTTAGGGTCGATCAGTGGCCTTTGACCTCCAGGGATCATCGGTAATTTATCAAAAGATTAGAAATTCAAAAAAACTCTGTTTTAGTGCTGAGTCTAACCCTTTGATTGCCGGAGGGGCAGAGGCACCAGAGTGTCACAGCCCCTGTGGCACTTTGATCATGTCACCACTCTTCGGAACTCTGCAGATACCAATCAGAATAAAATAAACCTGCGCTCAGGGGAAAAAAAATCTACTTAAACTATAATTAGCCTGGAACCTTAAAAACTAGATCTGAGAACTGGGCAGCTGAAATGGGTGATTTGGACCTTTAATACTATAGTGCTAACTCCTCCACCTGAGACATGTATTAGCACTAGGGGGAATAAAATGGGCCTACAGTATTTTGCAAAATAAATGAGTACATCAGTATTACTGTAGGTGATACCTTTTTTATTTGGACTAATAATTGATATTTCGGGACACGCCTTTGAGAGTTCTCTCTCTACCTCAGGTCAGCAATACTGATCTAGAAAGTTTCCATGAGTTAAACACAGATGTCAAATCCAAGATAACAATCTAAGGCAGATGAGGCAGAGAAAGAAATGGCAGAGGGAATAGTAAATAAACAGAGAGGGCAATAAATCTTTGAAATGAATAGTGAGTAATTGTGAGGATCTGTTAGTCACGCCGCCCTCGGCGTGCTCCCTGTTTGCCCCGGCCCGCGACCGGGTTCTCTGCTTCCTCCGCCTACTGCAACACGTCATCTGGGTCGTTCACCACCAGCCGCCGTACTACGGGCGGGCGCGCATCACACGTGGAGGTAAATGCAGAATCTCCTGCCCCCGCCTTCAGGTTGCACCTGCGCGGTGGAGTCATCGGTGCGCAGCGCGCATGTTACGCTCGCTCGATGCACGCATGTAACGCATCATCAATCTTCAGCAGCAATCCTTCTCACACCTGTCTCCTGCACCACTACAGCAATCACAGCCTGCCCTGAGGACGCACCTCCTCTCTGTCTGTCTATTCATTGGTTCCTCTCTCCTATATATGCTCAGCCAGCCCACTGGCAACTCGGCTGAGCATAAACCTTTGTTTCGATGTGTTCAGTGCTATGCTTACCTCCACAGTCTTGTCTTGATTCTTGGTTCCTAGCTACACTGTTCCTGTCCGCTGTTACCTCTTGGACTCCGCTCTTCTATACTCCTGACCCCGGCTACCAACAACGATCCGCCCCTCTCCAACCCCGACCTCGGCAAAGTACCACGACTATCCTCATCTCCCCAATCCTGACCATCGCTAAAATTACCTGCAACGATCCGCACCTCTCCAACCCTGACTTTGGGAAGTATCTTGACTATCCTTACCTCTCCAACCCCGACCCGGCGACCTCGACCAATCTACACTCCAGGCGCACCCAAGTGGCTTTGGGTGGCGTTATATATCTATCCCCAACTCGGCCCCGTGGTCACGCCTTGTTTGTGGTGAGCACTGCTTTACAGTAATGTAGAGAGCATGAATGACCATCCATCAGCAGTTTGAAGGTGAGTTCCCAGGTAGGAGAGAGAAGGGGTTAAATTGTAAAATTAACAGACAGGCAGGGAGAACCATTATTAAAAAAAATCTGATAGAGTATACTGTACTATTAAGTCCTGTTTTTAGGGTGTCTACAAGCATTATCATTTTGAGTTCAAATGTATTCCATTCTTGAGTTTGCTTTTCACAATGATCTCTTCGCACAAATGCTTCCACTGCAGTCTGGCATCTGGAGAAATGACATGCAATTCAGCACACAGTCTCACCTTTTGCATCAGGTCCATTTTAACATGGGCTATTATAAGCATGTGCCTGCCATACAGTATGACACAACTTTTCAGCACAACCTGTGTAAAGAAGTGTAGCCAGTAGAAAAAACTCACAGATAGCTGTTTCTACAATTTAAAATTTTAAATCATTTATGTTATGATCTGACTGTGACAAGTGATGTCCCGCCAGAGTGCAATATCTTCATGGTAAGTTATTATATGTCTATGTAGGTCCATTCTAGTCTGCTTGTCCTAAAATATCAATTGTTAGTCCAAATTAAAAAAGGTGTCACCTAATACTGAAATACTTATTTATTTTGCCGTATTGCAACTGGACTAACACGGCTACTTCTAGTTAATTCAAGATGGAAGACATCCCCTATATAAAATATAATCCCTTACTAACCAAACCAGAGGGGTGGGTTACATATACAATACATAAATGTGTTGATAAGTATTTAAAACACTTAAGCCCCTTAATACAACAATAGTATTTTTATGTAGGTAGGATAAGTGGCTTCTGATTCCACTGTCAGTGGTTGGCAACATGTTGCTCTTGAGCTGCATGCTGCTCTTTCAGCAACTACCGGAGGCCAATTTTGGGGGCCCAGACCATCACCAGGCACTTCCTCGTTCCCCTTTCTCTGCGTCCAATAACTCATTCATTTACCAGTTCGTTTGTGTGCACCGCCACATCAGAAGTTGTACCCGACATTACACATCCGCCCACGTGGTCACTTTGACCACAGGACCAGAGGCCTCTCACTGCGCCCCATAGTAAAGGGCTGGAAGTGTGTGTGTGTTAATTTAGTCTGGGGGTGTGCAGATAATTGAGTGTGGTGGGAGGGGGAATGGAGTGTGGGGGGAAGGAGGATAATTGAGTGTGGGGTGGGATGGAATAACATAGGAGGGGAAGAAAGTGAGAGAGGAGAGGGGGAGAAAGAGGGGTAGGGGAAGAGAGAAAATAAATATGTACTGTAGGACTAAGCATATTTTGATTTATTTTGTGTGTTTTGCCCAAGGGTTGAAATGAAAATATTTTGCACAGAAAAATAATGAAACCACTAAATAAATGGACTAATTATTGTGAGACGCATTTTATTCCCTCACATAATTTTTCGTTTCTTTAATTCTGATTGAAATAAGTTTGTTATATGTTAATGTTTATTTATACCTATTAGTGTGTGTGTGTACTGTATATGTATGTACAGTATGATGTATGTGTTTGTGATGGTGTAAATTATATTCATGTACACTGTATATGTTGCAGCTTTCTAAATTTTTTCACCAACAAAGTTTTTAAAAATTGCTCTTCTTCCTTGAAAGGTTGCAGACCCCTGCACTAAGTCATGGTACACTTCTAAATTATAATAAACCTACTCTATGCCGTATTCTTCAATAGACAGTAAAACAGTGAATACTGTAGGTGATAAACAGTTTATAATAAAATACAGAGGATAAAATGTTACTAAGCTATAAAATGTCCACATGAGTCTTGTTTCCAGGTTTTGGGAATAAAAATCAATCTCCTCCATTTACAGTGGTGACTTTATAAGATTTTCTTATGACGTACACTGTAGCAATTAAAATGATACATATCATCATGAATAATTCCGTCAGCTCACTGTAGGAATGATCAGTTTTCACCAGTCTCGTGAAATGTTATATTTTACATTCCAGACTCCTTAAGAAACTAGAAGAAAAGTTCCAAGTATTGGAAACTCAATCATGTTTTCATAACCAATATAAAAAATAAAGAGTATTCCTCTTCTTTTATTGCTTGAATAATTACTTTTTAGATTCACAGAATATTTGAAGCTTTAAAAAAGAAATACAGAGCAAATATTTCTGACCTCTCAGAGCAATACCTTATATTTTACTTGCCAAGAAAATATGCCGCCTGCACTCATGAAAGAAATTATGATTTATCTGACTTTCTTTTGCCTTGCATCCCAATTTAGGCTTCTGGCTTTTATAAGATACAGTACCCGTGATTAAAGGGAATAGGTATGTCTTTCTTTTCAATAGACAAATAATTAATAGCATGTTTTCAGTTGTAAGATGGAACAATTAACTGATTAGATATGATTACCCCATCAGAGTTCATATGTTTCTGAGTTGCTGCAATTTTCACTAAAGTTGATATATGCAAAAATAATGATTGGAAAAAAAACTCATTAGCACAAGAATTTCCAGTAATGACTATTGAAATCCTACAATATTTATTACCAGCAATATTTTGTTGTTCCTAATCCTGACTTCCCTAACACTGTCTGAAACCCACTGGTGGTTGCAGGTGACTTTAGTGGTGATCAGAGGATAGTACGGGAATAGCTGATGCTGAAATACATTTATTGGAATTATTTACATGATAATCAATAAAAAGGGTTATTCCAACTGTAAAAACTCTATCATTAAAGCAATTTTACCTGTGGTGTGTGTTTCAACCCAAAGACAAGTCTTCTTGAATGGCTGACCTATTTTCTGCTGTTGCTTGCTTCTGAAATTAGAAAGATTGTTAAGGTATAACACTCCAGTTGATATAAGCAGTTAAACTGCTCTGCATAACACCGTGTCAAGTGTATTGATGGACATGACTTCCGGCTAGAGGCTGTGAGAAGAAGAAAAGACTAAGACCATAGGACATTGAGAAGGTGACATCTCACAAAGAGGTGGAGATATAGATAAGCAGGGAGGAACACATGAGGGAGAGAAACCCACTAAGAAACAAAAAGAGAAGATCTGTCCCCAGGATTTCTGCAAATGAGACAGTGTCTGCCAGGACAATACTTGCTGGAGACAACGGGTAAGATCAAGGCGTGATACATCACCAGAAAAGGGAGCCAGTGTAGGTTGGGGTTTGTAGCTGTGAGTAAACCAAATGAGAAAGCACCTGGGAGATTTCCCCTACCACGTATCATTATCCTTTCAAAGTACACAGCTAATACCATACTTTGTGAAGGAACAGGCCTGCAACTGTTTTAACACACACAACTCTACACAAGCTCCAATGCTGTGCCGACACCAACAGTGGCCCATTAGTTAGCACAAAGGCCATCAGGACTGAATATGTGAAAAAGTGGAATTTTTGCGCATCAAGGTCTATTATTATACGATATGTATGTTTACCAAAAGTAATTATATAGTCCCCTGATTTTGAGGGCCCCTGTTTGGGATTTATTTGTTCTCTACTTAGAAATTACTGTTATTCATAAGATACATGTCCTGCTACGTTGTCTGACCCCAGCCTGGTAGATGAAAATCTCTCTCTTTATTACAATTTTGATCTACAGTATAACTTATTTGATACTGTTCATAGACTCCTCAAACTGTAACCGTCTACATTTATCCCATAAAAAAATATTTAATGTACAAATAAGAAATAACACATTTTCTTAAACTAAACTTTTCCATGATTTGTTAGATAAGAAATGTTAAACTTCACCCACTTGTGTCCTGTTGCACAACTGATTTTATATTTCTGTAGAATATGATTTATCTAGACTGCCAGATGTAGGCTGAAGCTAAACTTTCCTGCTGATGAAACTTGCATGAAGTCCAGTATCTCAAAAATGTATTAAATCTGATACAGATGGTGTTGTAAGGAATATTGAATAATTGCCTAGCTACATGATGCTACTGAAGTTTTAATATAATCATCTCATTATTTTGACACACCCTCTATCTTGTTTTAATTTTCTGTAGAAGGAAAATCATGGCAGTTTTTTATTGGCATTTATGAACAGTTTTATATTCACATTTGCTAAATATATTTTGGCTATACTTTGAATATAGCAATCTGAAACTCCTGGTGAGCTATTTATAAAAGTATTTAAGATGTCACATTCTGATGCATAGACTGCTTCCAATCTTTATTAAATTCACTGTATAAACTAAACAATCACCCATAGGGGTTTATTATTAAGCGTTGACATTGCCAATGTAAAGTTGTCCAAAAATGCAATAATACTATAAGTGTCTTATTACAGCATTTTAAGACGGTACAGATGTATACAGTATGTCAAGATTGCGGTAATAATTGACCCCAAAAAATGCTCCACCAGACGTCTACTGCCTTCCTAGGCTATATTATCTCTAACCAGGGTTTTTCTACGGACCCAGAGAAATTAAAGTCTGTTCTCGATTGGCCGCTCCCAAATTCTCTCAAGGCCGTGCAGCGTTTTCTCGGCTTTGCCAATTATTACAGGAAATTCATCCGTAATTTTTCTCCCATTTCTCTCCCCATCACCGCCTTCACCAAAAAAGGTGCCGATCCCACGTCTTGGCCCCCCGAAGCCATTGACGCCTTCGAGTTGCTCAAAAAAGCCTTCGTCTCTGCACCCATCCTACGTCATCCTGATACCTCTCTTCCCTTCACATTAGAAGTTGACGCCTCGGAAGTGGGAGCCGGTGCAGTACTTTCCCAGAGATCCACTCCCCAAGAAAAACTCCATCCCTGTCGGTTTTTTTCTCGGAAATTCTCGTCTGCCGAGAGAAATTATGATGTTGGGAATCGTGAGTTATTGGCCATTAAATTGGCTCTTCTGGAGTGGAGGCATCTTCTAGACGGCACCAAGGAGCCTATTGCCATCCTCACCGATCACAAAAATTTACTGTATATTGAAGGGGCTCGACGATTAGGATCTCATCAGGCCCTTTGGTCTCTTTTTTTTCCCCGTTTCAACATTACCATTTTGTATATTCCAGGTACCAAAAATATCAAAGGAGATGCTCTCTCTCACCAGTTCGCCATGGAGAACGAATCCAATGAGTCCACGGAACCTATTCTTCCTGCCAAGTGCATAATCTCTGCCAATAATTTTGATGTGTTGGATGAAATCAACAAAGCCCAGGTTTACATTCCCAGCAGGTTCAGGGTACCAGAGGGATGCTTATACGCAGCTCCACGGTTTCACCACAAAATCTTACTTTGAGGACATTATTCTAGATCGGCCAGTCATCCAGGCTTCAAGAGGACAGCGGATCTTATAAAATGGAACTTTTGGTGGCCTAAGATGAACAAGGACATTTTTTATTTCACTAGTGCTTGTCCAGTATGTGCCCAGAGTAAATCTGCCCATCACAAACCTTTGGGTCTTCTCATGCCTCTTCCCATTCCGGAACAACCTTGGAAACACATCTCTATGGACTTCATTGTCGAACTTCACAATTCTAAAGGAATGAATACCATTCTTGTTGTTGTAGACAGATTTTCTAACCACTCACATTTTTTTCCCCTCAAGGGTCTTCCTAATTCTGCTATTTTGGCCGATATTATTTCTAAGGAAATTTTCAGATTGCACGGTGTTCCTGTTTCGATTGTTTCTGACAGAGGTTCTCAATTAATCTCTAAGTTCTGGCGTGCGTTTTCCCAGAGACTTGGGATTTCCCTTCTTTTTTCTTCTGGATATCACCCTCAGACCAATGGTCAGACAGAAAGAATAAATCAGACCTTAGAGCAGTATCTCAGATGTTTCGTCTCTGAATCTTAAGACAACTGGGTGGATCTGTTACCGTGGGCTGAATTTGCTATCAACTCTCTTAAAAATGAATCTACGCAAGAGTCCCCTTTCTTCATTAATTCCGGTTTTCACCCTAGCAGTCGTCCCTGTAGAGGGAGAAAGGGTGTGGCCCGGGATTAAAGGGGTTACACCCCATTTGGCCATCCCCTGACCTCACCCGGGAGTCAAAGGGTTAACTGGGCTAAGACCCAGAACAGGGATTTAACCCCTGTAATGACATGTACATGTGTATTCCCCTGTTCCCCTGTAATGTCTGGTTTAATCAAGTGTCTGCATCACACACACACTGGAATCCATCCGGGAGCACAAGGGTTAATAGTCCTTTAATGATTATAGCTCTTTGTGAAGTTTTCCCGCCTTTTCAGGCACCATTTTGCAGGTCCCCATTGGCCGCCATTAGGGCTCCATGCATTCTAATGGAGAATCTTGTTGTTTTAGTCCTGTTTCCTGTAAAGACCAGCAGGTGGCGTCCGAGAGGGAGAGCGGCGGTTTCCCATTGAAAGTCAATGGGCCCATCGACTTCAATGGAGGTTCCTCGAGGTAACTTTCGAAGAACAAGTTGGCTGCCGTCCAGACCGCAAACCGCAAACCGGATACATTTTCAATAGGAGATCTTTGATCACTTACAAGTCAAGGTCAACGTCAAGTGGCGTGGGAATAAACAGTTCTAGGGCCCATAGGAATAAAATTCTTTTTGCCCCTAGTCCCTAGGCGTCCCCCCACTCGACCACAACCGGGTCCCCAAATACTGGACCCCCGATAAGGGTCGAACCCAGAAGAATGGGTCGCGCCATAGGCTTTCCCGGCGGCGGCAGAAACGGCTCAGAAAAATTACTAAGTGTGAAATGCTGTATTTTGGTACTCCATATCTCCGGTTCTGGAGGGCCCAGCGGATCAAGGTTTGGGGTGTCTGCAGTCACTGCTCCGGCATCACTGCAGAACCATCCTTGACCCTCCTGGACCAACCCGACGGAGTATGGACCCCCTTGAAGGTTCGGGACTTTTCCCATAGACTTCAATGGCGGAGAAACCCCATTGACCTCAATGGCGGCAATTTACCATTGAAAGTCTATGGCGGAGAAGCCCATTGTTTTCAATGGGGATTTAGTGAAAAGCTGAGATTTCTTTTTTAGCGGAGATTGTTGTATTAAAATGAAAAATGATTTAATGTGCATTTGTGTAACTCCGGTTCCATAGGTCGTAGCAAGTCGCTTTTTGGATCATATGGTGTCCCAGTTCCGGCCATGAGAACTGGGAAGTTTGGTTCTGCTAGACCCAATAGAACCGGATATTTTAATACGTTTATGTTTTATGTTTAATGCTGTGTCCCAAGGTATGGACAAAGACTCAGCTGAATTCCTTTGCATACCAGGATAGCAGATGGCCCTAGAGGCGCCCCAATGTCTAGGATTTAAGTATTTTTCAAAGGGTCTTGTCACCCTCCCTGATGATTTAAGGGCGGAGGAGGCTCAAACCAGAGCAGTCTCCAAGTGTCCCAGTTATCACCTTCCAACAAAGGTTATCTTGCTAGAGATCCAGATGGGTAGACTGGCTGGCATTCCATGTGTAGGTGGGGGGCTACAGAAATGAGACCCCAGAGTTCTACTGCGCATGTGCCAGCTAGCAGGGGGGCCTGTCCTAAAATGTGTTCCCCCATCAAAGATTGGCTGGAGATAATTGAACACCAATCACAGGTACTTAAGGTTAAGGATAGAGGGACAAAAGGTTTATAAACTGCTGTTCCCCATATATCCTTGGTTAGTCTTCATTGAGTCTTCGTTCTTCGTTTGCTGATATGGTTACCTGATATCACCTGAATGATTATCTGATTGCTGAAGAGAAATGCTACATCTAACTTCTCATTCCCAACCCCTAAGTAAGTGTACTTCTTGTCTGTTACTGTATTATTCGTGTGTTCACCTATCTTAAGGAATAAAATCACTTTATTATGTCTAAGACTCGTTTCAGTTCAGACCCAGTTTTTTGTGTAATATTAATGCACCTGTGGAGGCTATCGTCACAGTCCCCTCTCCTCCCCCCCTTCTGGCGTCCCTGCAGCGGACTCTCATGTTTCTACCCTTCAGAATTCTTGGAAGAGGATCCTTAAGACCCTACAAACTGCCGTCTCAAGACAAAAAACAAAGGCAGACAGACGTCGTACACCGGGCCCTTTGTTCAAACCCGGAGACAGAGTGTGGTTGTACTCAAAAAATATAAGGCTCAAAACCCCGTCTCCAAAATTGCCCCCGAGATTTTTGGGCCCCTTCAAGATATTAGAGAGGATCAATCCGGTCGCTTACCGGTTGGCACTTCCTCCCACCATGAGGATTCCTTCTGTGTTCCATGTATCCATACTCAAACCGTTTATCCAGAGCTCTCACTTCCCGGACCGTTCCCGAAAACCCAACCCGGTGACCACTCACATACAGCAAGAATACGAAATTCACTCCATAATTGACTCCCGTTGGTCCAGAAATAACCTACAGTTCCTTGTCCACTGGAAGGGGTATGGCCCAGAAGAGCGTTCATGGATTCCGTCACATCACATCCATGCCCCCAAACTCCTCCGACAATTCCATCAGAAATTCCCCAGAAACCATGGCAGGATCACCCGGAGATCGATCCTCAAGGGGGGGATACTGTGACGTTTCAGGGGATTCCTTCCTCTCCATGTGTCCCCGGCAACGCGCTTCCCCCTGCCTCTGATCTCCCTTCCTTGCCTCCTCGTTCTGTTCTCCATTCCTCCTCCCACATCCGTCCCTCTGCGGCATCCCCTGACGCTCTCCCAGCGTCTGCGCGCGTTCCCCACATGGCGCACGCATGTTCTCAAACACCCGATCCCCTCCGCAGTATTCCCTGCTCGCGGCCTCCCTCCGTCTCCCCTCCAGTCCCTTTACCTCCTGCAGTCACTCTTCCGGTTCTCTCTCTTCCCTCGGCGGGCACCCCCGCAGCACGGCGCTCCACGCCTCCTGACACAGCCTGTGCGCGTGCACCCCAACCTTACAGAGGGCGCGCGCACACGCTCCTCTTGTAAACTTCCCCAGACCTCTGGCTCTGCCCCCCATGCTGTACAAGCCATCTCCCTCTCTGGTTTACCTGTCTCCTCCCTCTCTCCTTCTCACCTATCCCTGCTGCCTCTCACTTCACCCTCTACTCCTCCTCTCTATCCCATTGGTGTTCCCTCCTTTATAACCCTGTCTGTCCTCTGGCTCATTACTCTGCATAGCTTCTTGTAACCTCTGTGTGTGCAGTCCTATGCTTGGCTCTCCTGTGTCTTTCAGCATTTGTTCCTGCTTCTGCTTACCCCTGGATCTCCCTGGCTTGAACTCGGCTTTGTACTGGATTACCCTGCTCTCTCCTGCCCTTGAACCCTGCTTACGGATACGACTTTGCTGCCTTCTGTTATCCCTGGACTCTGGCTTACGGACATCACTATCCTGCTCTCTATTGCCCTAGACTCTGGCACACGGACATCACTACCCGAACTCTGAATCCCAAGGCGTTGCAAGTATACCTTAACCTTCTTTCTACAGGCCTGGCAACGCACTACCACACTCCTGGCACGCCCTCACTGCTGTGGGTGCGTGTTATCACCCTACCCACCTCAGTACTGGGGACTGGCCAGGTCTGCGGGCATACAGGCGTTACACCAATAAACACTTATCAGACATACACACATACAGTAGAGGAGACAAGATGAAAGACCAGTAACCCCAGACCCTTTATCTTCTCTATAGCCCTCCTGTCAATAATTCTTTCACAATATATATATATATGTAGAGGTATCAGTACCGTGTTAGCTGAGCTTCAATAATCAAAAATAAATAGACGATACCGTTCTGTGGCTAACGAAATGCTTTTATTTGTGCGAGCTTTGTGATCTCTTCTTCCGGCGGTGTTACAATGAATAAAGCAAGCTAAGGGTTTACTTAAAAACAGTGTCTCTTGGAATGTTATCTGTGCTCCCCGTGTGTAGATGTGATTTATGGCTAGAGGTATTAAATGGTTCCTGAAAGTTAGTAATGTAAGAGTGTGTGTATCTATGTAAATATAAATGAATGAAGAGCCCACAGTGTATACAGTGCTTTACAAAAGGTGTGTGTGGGAGTGGAGTGGAGTGGCAGTGTACAGTTCGTTAGCCACATAACGGTATCATCTATTTATTTTTTATTTTATATATATATATATATAAATATATATATATTGGCACACACAATCCCAGCAAGCTCAAACGCCCACAACCACCTAATCTTGGCTATATGTAATGTCACCAAGAGTGCCACTGGGCTGTGGCAAGTGAATATAACAAATGACAGGGGGTGCTACATCCAAATGACAAAACAAAGATGATAATAATTACAAGAAATAATGCTTCAGTACTAATAATAATGCTAATACTAATAATAATAATAAAATATGTTATTTTGGCCAAAGCATCATAAGCTTGCACACCAAATCGTCAAGGTAAACCATAATAAGTCCTACACTATCATCAAGGTAAACCCTAACAAGTCCTACACTACACTGCATTCTGTTCCTTATACCAGCCCCGATCGGAGGGCGCTCTTCCGCTGCTTCGGCGCGCGCCCGGCACCCTCCGGCGCGCGCCAGGTTACTGCTGCGGCCGAGAACGGGCAAATGCTCGAATAAACTCGGCCGCAGCAGTAGATTCTTTACTGCAGCAAAATGAGAAGATCCACCATTAAAAAGGGGAGCTCTGGGGGAGGTGCCACAATCTCCATACAACTAATTCCAGTCAGAAATTAATTAGCACACACAATCCCAGCAAGCTCAAACGCCCACAACCACCTAATCTTGACTATATGTAATGTCACATAGAGTTACGATTTGTTGTGCAAGCTTATGATGCTTTGGCCAAAATATCTATCTAAAAAAAACATATTTTATTATTATTAGTATTAGCATTATTATTAGTACTGAAGCATTATTTCTTGTAATTATTACCATGTATGTAGCATGTGGATGTAGCAGTGGGCTGTAGCAGTGGATGTAGCAGTGGGCACCCCTGTCGTTTGTTATATATATATATATATATATATATATATATATATATATATATATATATATATATATATATATGTAACGGGTGTTCCCCCACCCACTCGCAGATAATACTGTGGAAGTGTAGGAACATGCAAAGTTACTCAGGTGTGGTGCATTACCTGTTGGCTCGCAGGAGGGCTGAGCTTCCGCCACGGGGAACCTGGGGCAATTATACTAGGAGTAACCACTTACTCAATAGGTGCAGCGCCTCCACCTGCGATGGCTCCCACCAGAGGGGGAGTGGATCCTCACAGGACAAACACAATGATCACATACACAATGGGGTATAATAACTAAGGACTTTACTAACATGTAATACGACACATCACATTCATAATATAACCTGTGTCCCTCTCAGGAGGAGACACTAACCGTGACGTCTCGCAGGACGATTCCCCAACACTAGGTGATCCCACCCAGTGTCCAAAGAACCCCACCCAATGTCCCGCACTCTTGCAGAGAGTCAATGGGTGACTGCGCAGTCACTATTAAGCTAAGGGCCCGGTGGTGCACTTAGAACTGTAGATACCTGCCGAGCACTCCAGTGCTCGGATCAGCAACGCTTCACAAAGGGTCAGACGCGTGATGAATCCGTCTGATCCTATCCTGGCGATATTCTCTGTGACCCCAACGTGGGTCCGAACTCCTTCACTGGAACCGCAGCATCCGCTGAGTCCCTTTCTAACGATACAGCAACGTGACACACCCTGCACTACAGGCCGTCCCTATAGCACAGCATCCTTAAGTGGCTTAAGGGTCAATCTCCTAGGGCCTTCGGGGTTGCCTATCCTATATAGGTAGGTCTTGTACCCACCCTACTCATAATACGGGCCCTGGGCCATGGATCCCCGGACTGGTTACCGCTATGAACCCCCCCCCAGTTGCCTCGTACTACGCGCAACGCCGCCCTGGGCTATGGCTCCCCGGATTGGTTACCGCTATGAAACCCCCCCCAGTGGCCTCGCCACTCGCAACACGGACCCTGGGCTATGGCTCCCCGGACTGGTTACCGCTATGAAACCCCCCAGCTGTCTCGTGCCACTAACTTACAACAGGACCCTGGGCTATGGCTCCCCGGATTGGTTACCGCTATGAAACCCCCCAGCTGTCCCTATCTTCCCTTCTGTTCCCCAGTTGCTAACTAAAGTAAGTGACAGGTTCCCTATCCTGAGGGCTATCCCTGGCAACACTCACACTACTGGGGACTCAGGGCTATATTGGGCCAAGGGGGTGCTGGCCTAGTACAGGGAGTCCCTCGCTCCTGTACCCTACCTCCTTCCCTTGACTGCTCCTTCCTCTGACTGACAACGTAGCTGCAAGCCCGCCAAATGTATCCACTTGCTCTCCTGGCAGTCCTGCAGCCCTATTGGCTCCTATGAGGCACCTGGTGCCTGTCTCCCTATGCCTCCTGGGAATTGTAGTCCCAAGGCCCTTACTGTAACATTGGGGCCGCGTGCGCGCCTTCCCTGTGCTTACACTAACCCCTAATGGCCGCCGCAATCTCTCCCTACCTCTCGCGCTACTCTCCTGGCTGGCTCCTACACTCGCGCGATCTTCTGCGCATGCGCGACTATCTCGGGCCGCCGGGGACCCTCTGCGCATGCGCGAACCGGCGCAACATGGCGGCGCCCTGTGCAAGAGCCGCCGGAGATCTCCTGCACTCCGGCGAGCTCCCTCCTCGGCCCCCACCCTCCTGAATGGCCGTCGGGTCTGCCGCTTGCCGCTGGCAGTACCCGACAGCGTCCGTGACCACGGAGGCGCCCGGGGGGGTCGCAGGGGGAAAAAGATGACCTGGCTACACTCTCCCCCTGGTGAAAAACCCAACGCCCTCGCTTGGGGAACGACATAACATGGTACAAATTTACACACTGAAAAATGGCATGGCATACCCCGTACACTTAACAGATCGACTGCAACATCCTCAAAACATGGCACATTTTCACACAATGCAAAATTACATGGCATATCACACCCACTATTACCCGAGGCCAGCTGAGTATCAGCTGCTTGCTGAGACCATTTGTGGGGTGCCCCTAACTGATCAGATGGGGGTACCTCACTTTTGCGTCCGTGAGCCTCCCCGGGGTGAATCTCTCGGAAAGCACACTCTGGCGTAACAGTCACTGCTTCAGTGCTACTTCCTCCCCCTGGTGGAAGGAATAGCGCAGTGTCCTTCACACCAACCTTTACTTGATCATCCATGGCCTGGAAGCAGCAGGCCAGGCGGCCAGGACCTTTCCCTCGGTCCACTACGTGACGAATGGGCCGCTTCTTCTTGGGCGCAAAGGAGGCAACTTCTACCAGCTCCTTTGCCACATAGTCCTTGTCCCTACATACGTGCTCAGCTTCCACTGAGAAGCGAGAACTGGACACTGTCTCTTTACTCAAAGTCTCTGCTTCACCTGGCAGGGGGTAAAGAGTAGACACCTTACCCCTGCGGTGATTCTCGGTGGCCAACAGGTCCTCGGGGACGCTGTCAGTTCCCACCTCGGCTGTCTCGGGACCTGCCTCCTGTACTTCTGGGGCAGTCCACTTGCTGTCCTTAAACTCGGGAGCGTTGAATCCCAGTCCTGGGACCATTTGGGTTGGAGCGCACGGGCTCTCACTCAGATCAGGAACCGTAACTCTGGCCTGTTGCACGGCCACCTCCATCGGAGCCTGTGGGGAGCAAGGGGGTTCCTTACCACTCTGCTGGCTTGCGATGGGTTTCTCTTCTTCTGGAACGATAGGCAGTGGGTACTGGTCCACTCGCACTGCAGGACAGCTATCTTCTAGGGGGGACACCTCCGCCAGGACGCGATGTCGAGTGGAACCATTCGCCCAGGTGTCCAGACTTAAGAAGCTATCGTGCTCCGCGGTCACCTGGAGGCTCACACCCAACACCCCTGGGGCAGTCAACTCACCCCTGTCGTCGTCAACAGGTACTGATCCCAAGCCTGGGACCGATGGTACCTCTGTAGGCCGGACTGGCCGTGGTAGGGCACACGGGCCCACAGCAGGCTCTGTATGCTGTGATTCCTCTGTCTCCTCTGCTGGTTCGGCATGCTGGGGAACAATAGACTTCAATAACCGCACACCGCAACACTCACAGTAGGACCACCATGTCAATGTCTCTCTAGAACAGTTACAAGTGGGGCTAAAACACTGTATGCCCATTTCTCCTTCCACTTCGATGGTCCTGTAGTCGAGGGATAACCGAGACACTTTGGCTCCCTGAGCGTGGGCTTCTTGCAGGCAGGAGCATATGAAGAGAAGAGAATCTACTCCGGGCGCACGCCAGGCCACATACATATTGGGGTGTATGTCCTGACAGTCTATCTCGGTTTCCTGCTCAGAAAGAAAATATTCCATGTCCACGACAATGCCTTCCTCCTCCTCTTCCTCCTGGTGAATAGAAGGGTCTAATGGCTGTTCACTGTGCTCACTCCCCCTGGTGGAATTTAAAGGAGGGGTGTGCTCTATCACTGAGTGGCTCACATTACGGGGGCGGGGCTCTGGTTTTCCCGCCAGCCCCGGATGGTTTTCTGTAACCTTTTTCTGAGCAGCCTGGCAGTCAGAAGCACGTGTGTCATCTTGAGTTGGCGGGAGCCGCCATTTTAGGTGGGACTCACTGTTAGCATTCCCTGCTGCAGGAGCCTCCATTTTAACTACAGTCCTGTCAACTACACTGCAGCTTTTTGCATAGATCATGAGACAGTCCCCTGCGGAAGACTCGGGGAGTGTTAATACATGGGGAACAGTCTCTAGGCATATGTCATGCGTGGTGAACAGGAGATAGGTAATCCCCCGGCCGTCAGTATCCAGCCTTAAGTCTGTCACCCGGGCAGTGGCCAATTCCGGGCAAGTTCTTACTTGGGCGCGCATAGTGGACAATTGCG
The DNA here is from genome assembly GCF_040206685.1 of Ascaphus truei. Classification (NCBI taxonomy): domain Eukaryota; kingdom Metazoa; phylum Chordata; class Amphibia; order Anura; family Ascaphidae; genus Ascaphus; species Ascaphus truei. The sequence goes on along the minus strand of NC_134485.1, from coordinate 234,244,537 downwards.
TATCATGGGATACTCCGGCCACTACAAACACGCGCCTTGGGGATAATTGCCGCGCTAAGGCCCAGTCATCGACGTCTTGCGGTGACGGCACCGCCATGATGAAAAATATGAATGGGACAATTTGAAAAATTGAAAACAGGGCACCCCAGGTCTATCTCAGCAGCGCCTCCAAATGTAACGGGTGTTCCCCCACCCACTCGCAGATAATACTGTGGAAGTGTAGGAACATGCAAAGTTACTCAGGTGTGGTGCATTACCTGTTGGCTCGCAGGAGGGCTGAGCTTCCGCCACGGGGAACCTGGGGCAATTATACTAGGAGTAACCACTTACTCAATAGGTGCAGCGCCTCCACCTGCGATGGCTCCCACCAGAGGGGGAGTGGATCCTCACAGGACAAACACAATGATCACATACACAATGGGGTATAATAACTAAGGACTTTACTAACATGTAATACGACACATCACATTCATAATATAACCTGTGTCCCTCTCAGGAGGAGACACTAACCGTGACGTCTCGCAGGACGATTCCCCAACACTAGGTGATCCCACCCAGTGTCCAAAGAACCCCACCCAATGTCCCGCACTCTTGCAGAGAGTCAATGGGTGACTGCGCAGTCACTATTAAGCTAAGGGCCCGGTGGTGCACTTAGAACTGTAGATACCTGCCGAGCACTCCAGTGCTCGGATCAGCAACGCTTCACAAAGGGTCAGACGCGTGATGAATCCGTCTGATCCTATCCTGGCGATATTCTCTGTGACCCCAACGTGGGTCCGAACTCCTTCACTGGAACCGCAGCATCCGCTGAGTCCCTTTCTAACGATACAGCAACGTGACACACCCTGCACTACAGGCCGTCCCTATAGCACAGCATCCTTAAGTGGCTTAAGGGTCAATCTCCTAGGGCCTTCGGGGTTGCCTATCCTATATAGGTAGGTCTTGTACCCACCCTACTCATAATACGGGCCCTGGGCCATGGATCCCCGGACTGGTTACCGCTATGAACCCCCCCCAGTTGCCTCGTACTACGCGCAACGCCGCCCTGGGCTATGGCTCCCCGGATTGGTTACCGCTATGAAACCCCCCCCAGTGGCCTCGCCACTCGCAACACGGACCCTGGGCTATGGCTCCCCGGACTGGTTACCGCTATGAAACCCCCCAGCTGTCTCGTGCCACTAACTTACAACAGGACCCTGGGCTATGGCTCCCCGGATTGGTTACCGCTATGAAACCCCCCAGCTGTCCCTATCTTCCCTTCTGTTCCCCAGTTGCTAACTAAAGTAAGTGACAGGTTCCCTATCCTGAGGGCTATCCCTGGCAACACTCACACTACTGGGGACTCAGGGCTATATTGGGCCAAGGGGGTGCTGGCCTAGTACAGGGAGTCCCTCGCTCCTGTACCCTACCTCCTTCCCTTGACTGCTCCTTCCTCTGACTGACAACGTAGCTGCAAGCCCGCCAAATGTATCCACTTGCTCTCCTGGCAGTCCTGCAGCCCTATTGGCTCCTATGAGGCACCTGGTGCCTGTCTCCCTATGCCTCCTGGGAATTGTAGTCCCAAGGCCCTTACTGTAACATTGGGGCCGCGTGCGCGCCTTCCCTGTGCTTACACTAACCCCTAATGGCCGCCGCAATCTCTCCCTACCTCTCGCGCTACTCTCCTGGCTGGCTCCTACACTCGCGCGATCTTCTGCGCATGCGCGACTATCTCGGGCCGCCGGGGACCCTCTGCGCATGCGCGAACCGGCGCAACATGGCGGCGCCCTGTGCAAGAGCCGCCGGAGATCTCCTGCACTCCGGCGAGCTCCCTCCTCGGCCCCCACCCTCCTGAATGGCCGTCGGGTCTGCCGCTTGCCGCTGGCAGTACCCGACAGCGTCCGTGACCACGGAGGCGCCCGGGGGGGTCGCAGGGGGAAAAAGATGACCTGGCTACATATATATATATATATATATATATATATATATATATATATATATATATATATATTGTGACAGAGTCACTGACTAAGTAGGCTTGAACAGTGAATGGAGAGACGCTGCAGCCAGTACACAGAGCGTTAATCTCCACAGAGAGAGAAAGCAGCAGCTGAAAATTGATTAAACAGGGGCTGGACTCAGTGAAACAAGTGCTTTAAAGGACACAGGAAGTTGCTGTACAGAGAGACTGCTTTACTCCACACAGAGAGGGGACGTGAAAACTCTCCCAGCCAGGGAGAGTCTGCCTGTATTGGACCCTAGGACTGGAAGAAGCAGGCCTGTGGGGTCTAGCTGGGAACCACACCCAGGATAAAGACAAGGACTAACAGATAAGAGAAAACCCCTTTATTTGTTATTCACAGAGACTGTACTTGTTCCATATACCAGGGCATGTTTTGGGCTGACAACCAGCTTAGCTGGCTGCCCTGTTAGAAAGGGCTCAAGAAGTTGAGTTAGTTTCCCTAACGGGAATAGGATTTTATTTTCTTAATGGGGCAGTAGCCCCAATGCTTTGGTTGCTGTTTGGTGGCAAATAAACAACTATAGTTAAAACTTACACAGCGCCTAGCATTTTACTGACCCTGCCACGAGGCCGTTCTGCCATAATATATATGTAGCCAGGTCTCCCCCGCACGCCCGCACCCCCCTCACCTCACTGCCGATCGCGGGGGCCGCCGCGTCCAATGGCGGCTCCGTTCGGCGATGGCAGGGGAGAGGGCGGTCAGGTCCCGGCTCAGGGGTTGCCGGGGATGCGTGCGGCCGGTTGCCAAGGCCGCACGCGCATCTCAGGGCTCTCGGTGCTCCCGGAGCCGGGCGGATAGGGCGCCGCCATGTTGCTTCAGGTCGCGCATGCGCAGTAGGTCCCCGGTGGCCCAGATAGCTCGCGCATGCGCAGGGAGAACCCTAGCGCCAGGGAGCAGTTGCGTGAGGGCAGGGAAAGCGCAGGAGAGTCGCGCGAGAGTAGGGACAGCTCAGGAAGGGTTGCGGCGGCCATTAGGAGTTAGTGTAGGCAGAGGGGAGGAGCGCACGCGGCCCCAATGTTATTGTAAGGGCCTCGGGACTACAATTCCCATGAAGCTTAGGGCCAGGCACACCAGGTGGGACAGTGTGGCCAATGAGGGCCAAGAGTCTGAGAGGAATTGGATACATTTCGCGGGCAGAGAGCTGCGTAGTCAGTTGGAGCAGTGGAGCTGAAGGGGAAGGAAGGGTGCAGGGAGTGAGTGCAGCTCCTGCATCCAGATAGGTACCCACACTCCAGGTAGGCCCCAACTCCCCACCAGGTTAGTGGGTAATTTATAAGGGACGGCCCTAGATAGGGAGGTCACCCTTAGGTGTGAAAGGTGCCGGTTTTGCAGTGCCACAGCGGGTAATGCTGTGTGCACTGGCAAATAGGACTGTGTGTGTGTTGTAACTGGCAAATAGGCAGAGTGTGTGCAGTGGATTATTGCTGTGGGTATCCAGGTGGCTGTGTACGATTGCCAGCTGTGTGTGTGTCGCTGCATGTGCTGGGCGCAGTGTGTGCAGCGTGTGTGAATGTCTGCAGGCTGACGGTGAGAGCTGTGTGTCTGCAGCAGGCTGTTAGGAGTAGCGAGTAGCTATATGTTAGGGAGGATTAGGGACTTGGGTAGCTAGGGGAGTGGGGCAGGGTATTACTCCACAGGCCCTAGGAGATTTCCCCCAAGACAACCAGGTTGCGGTTCATCAGGGACAGGCCCTAGGTTAGGGTTCCTGTCACTTTAGGGATAGATAGGGATAGCGGCGGTTGCTGTTCCCGTGATGCGGTTGGGGTTGCCGTGATTCGGTTGTGTTCCCGTGAAGCGGTGGGACCCTCGTTGGGGTTCCTGGAGAAGAACCTGGATAGGATCAGACGGATGCATCGCACGTCTGACCCTTTGAGAAGAGTGTTGCAGGCCCGAGCATCGGAGTGCTCGGAAGGTACCTCTGTATTATATGTGCACCAACAGGCCTATTAGTTCATAGTGACTGCGCAGTCACCCACGACCTCCGTAGGAGTACGGGACATTGGGTGTGGGGGATTACCGGACACTGGGTGGGAACACCAGACATTGGGCAGAAGGTGATACGGTTATAACATAAGGTTATGATGTTGTGTAATGTCTTATATGTGTGTTAGTAAAGTGTTTGTTCATTCAGTAAACCTGTTATCCATAATACTGGTGTATGTGGTTTCTGAGTGGGTTCCTATGTTAGGGTCATTCTACATTTCCATAGAATCCTACATAGGTGGAGGCGCTGAAAGAAGATTCGTTCCAGAGGATTCACCCCAGGCTCTCATTAGCGGAGGCTCAGACCTCCTGTGAGCCTGCAGGTATACGCACCACACCGGTAACACTACATGTTCTACTCACCCACACTATATATGCGATTGGGTGGGGTGGAATACCCGTTACATTTGGAGGCGCTGCTGAGAGACCACCTGGGGTGCCCTGTCCATTTTTTTTCTAAATTGTCCCGTCCCTATTTTTGTCGCCATGTTTGTGAAGTCCGGAGACGAGGTCCTTGCCTGGGCTTTGAGGCAGTATATGGAACCTGGCCAGGTAGTGGCGGTAGGAGGCATTCCCGCTCTTATACCCGCGGTTAAAGTCCGGGAGTATATGTGTAAAATTCCTGGGTGGCCGTGGACATGAGTCTTAGAGGAGGAACAAGATCCCACGTCCACATGGAAAACCATTCTGTTTGTTGTAACTCACACTGAGGATATATGCCTGGCAGAGGCACCGTCCGCACTGTTCATGCCCGGGGGCCCCTCAGAAGGGTACCCATTAGTCTATGCCGACCCAGCAAAATGGCGTCTCCCGACAAATCAGGAGAGCGCACGTGCTGCTGACTGCAAGCCTGCACAGAAAGATGTCGCAACATTCTGTCCGGGTTTGGCGCGAAAATCAGAGCCCCTCCCCTGTGATGTGAGTGACTCAGAGCAGAGCCAAAACCACTCCCCAGTAGAAAGTGCCCTTCCTTCAGATTCCACCAGGGGGAGCAAGCACGGTTATCTTCAACCATACGTTGACGCAGTAATAGATTCTTTGCTCTCTAAGGATGAGGATGGGATAGACTCTCTGTTCTATGATGAGGATGAGATAGACTGTCAGGGGATACACCCTAATGTGTACGTGCCCTGGCGAGCGCCAGGAATAGATCTCCTTATGCTACTGTGCCCCTGCTTGCAAGAAGCCTATGACGAGGGAGCCGACATGTCCCAGTTACCACTAGACTTCAGGATCACCGAGGTGGATGGGGAGCCGTGCATACAATGCTTTAGCCCCACCTGTGACTGTTCTAGAGGTGCACTGGCGTGGGAACCTAAATGTGATTGCTGCGGTGCAATTTTCTTGATGCCTATTATACCCCAGGCTACAGAGCCAGCTAAGGAGTCAAGTGAACCCTTGGCGGAGAAGAGCGTGACCGCAGTGGAGGTACCGGAGCACGCCAGCTTCGTACCCACAACCACTGACTGTGTTACAGAGGAATCTGGTGACTACCTTGCGGAGGATTCGATCATGATATCTTCCGGGGAAAAGGTGGAAGTCCCATCGGTGGCGATGCGCCTACCGGCGAACCACCCCAGCGGTGATGCAGAGGATACAGAGTCTGCTGTGGGTCCGTGTACCCTGGAAAAGGTGTATCCCGATGTTGCGGACTCTGCTGTGGGCCCATGTGCCCTACAATGGTCAGTCCGACCTACTACAGAGGTACCATCGGTCCTAGGCTTGGGACCAGTACCTACAGACGACAAATGTGAGTCGACTGCCCCAGGGGTGTTGGGGGTGAGCCTCCAGGTGACCGCGGAGCACGATGGCTCCTTAAGTCTGGTCGCCCGGGCGAAGGGCTCCCCTCTGCATCGCGTCCTGGTGGAGGTGTCCTCATTAGAAGGTAGCTGTCCAGAGAAGTCAGTGGACCAGTGTCTACCGCCGATCCTTCCGGAAGAAGAGAAGCCCATCGTCAGCCAGCCGAGTGGTAAGGAACCCCCTTGTTCCCCAAAGACTCCGATGGAGGTGGCCGTGAAGAAGGCCAAAGTCACGGTTCCTGAGCGGAGTGTGAGCCCGTGCGCTCCAACACAAGTGGTCCCAGGACTGGGATCCAACGCTCCCGAAGTTCGAGTCAGTGAGTGGACTGTCCCAGAAGAGTTGGGGACAGGTCCCGATTCCGCCAAGGTAGGAACTGACAGCGTCCCCGAGGACCTGTTGGCCACCGTGAATCACCGCAGTGGTAAGGTGTCTACTCTTTACCCCCTGCCAGGTGAAACAGAGACATTGTCCAGTGCTCGCTTCTCAGTGGAAGCCTCGCAAAATTATGGGGACAAAGACTGTGTGGAGAGAGATTCAGGGAAAGCTGCCACCTTTAAGCCCAAAAAGGAGCGCCCCATTCCTCAGGTAGTGGACCGCGGGAAAGGTCCTGGCCTCCTGGTCTACCGCATCCAAGCCGCGGATGACCGGGTAAAGGCCTGCTTAAAAGACGTTGTGCTACTCCTTCCACCAGGGGGAGGAAGTAGCGAAGAGCCAGTAACTGTCGCTTTAGAGTGTGCTCTCCAAGAAATTTTTCTGGGGGAGGCTCACGGACGCAAAAGTGAGGTACCCCCACATGTTCAGTTCGGGGCACCCCACACATGGTCTCAGCCAGTCTCGGGTATTATTGAGGGTGATGTATCATGTAACCTGATGTGTAAAATCGACCTGATAAGTGTACCAATTATGACATGCAATTTTTTATTGTGTAACCTTATGTCAGGGTATGGCGTTCTCCAAGCGAGGATGTTGGATTTTGAACCTGGGGGAGAGTGTAGCCAGGTCTCCCCCGCACGGCCGCACCCCCCTCACCTGACTGCTGATCGCGGGGGCCGCCGCGTCCAATGGCGGCTCCGTTCGGCGATGGCAGGGGAGAGGGCGGTCAGGTCCCGGTTCGGGGGTTGACGGGGACGCGTGCGGCCGGTTGCCAAGGCCGCACGCACATCTCAGGGCTCTCGGCGCTCCCGGAGCCGGGCGGATAGGGCGCCGCCATGTTGCTTCAGGTCGCGCATGCGCAGTAGGTCCCCGGTGGCCCAGATAGCTCGCGCATGCGCAGGGAGAACCCTAGCGCCAGGGAGCAGTTGCGTGAGGGCAGGGAAAGCGCAGGAGAGTCGCGCGAGAGTAGGGACAGCTCAGGAAGGGTTGCGGCGGCCATTAGGAGTTAGTGTAGGCAGAGGGGAGGAGCGCACGCGGCCCCAATGTTATTGTAAGGGCCTCGGGACTACAATTCCCATGAGGCTTAGGGCCAGGCACACCAGATGGGACAGTGTGGCCAATGAGGGCCAAGAGTCTGAGAGGAATTGGATACATTTCGCGGGCAGAGAGCTGCGTAGTCAGTTGGAGCAGCGGAGCTGAAGGGGAAGGAAGGGTGCAGGGAGTGAGTGCAGCTCCTGCATCCAGATAGGTACCGACACTCCAGGTAGGCCCCAACTCCCCACCAGGTTAGTGGGTAATTTATAAGGGACGGCCCTAGATAGGGAGGTCACCCTTAGGTGTGAAAGGTGCCGGTTTTGCAGTGCCACAGCGGGTAATGCTGTGTGCACTGGCAAATAGGACTGTGTGTGTGTTGTAACTGGCAAATAGGCACAGAGTGTGTGCAGTGGATTATTGCTGCGGGTATCCAGGTGGCTGTGTACGATTGCCAGCTGTGTGTGTGTCGCTGCATGTGCTGGGAGCAGTGTGTGCAGCGTGTGTGAATGTCTGCAGGCTGACGGTGAGAGCTGTGTGTCTGCAGCAGGCTGTTAGGAGTAGTGAGTAGCTATATGTTAGGGAGGATTAGGGACTTGGGTAGCTAGGGGAGTGGGGCAGGGTATTACTCCACAGGCCCTAGGAGATTTCCCCCAAGACACCCAGGTTGCAGTTCATCAGGGACAGGCCCTAGGTTAGGGTTCCTGTCACTTTAGGGATAGATAGGGATAGCGGCGGTTGCTGTTCCCGTGATGCGGTTGGGGTTGCCGTGATTCGGTTGTGTTCCCGTGAAGCGGTGGGACCCTCGTTGGGGTTCCTGGAGAAGTACCTGGATATGATCAGACAGATGCATCGCACGTCTGACCCTTTGAGAAGAGTGTTGCAGGCCCGAGCATCGGAGTGCTCGGAAGGTACCTCTGTATTATATGTGCACCAACAGGCCTATTAGTTCATAGTGACTGCGCAGTCACCCACGACCTCCGTAGGAGTACGGGACATTGGGTGTGGGGGATTACCGGACACTGGGTGGGAACACCAGACATTGGGCAGAAGGTGATACGGTTATAACATAAGGTTATGATGTTGTGTAATGTCTTATATGTGTGTTAGTAAAGTGTTTGTTCATTCAGTAAACCTGTTATCCATAATACTGGTGTATGTGGTTTCTGAGTGGGTTCCTATGTTAGGGTCATTCTACATTTCCATAGAATCCTACATAGGTGGAGGCGCTGAAAGAAGATTCGTTCCAGAGGATTCACCCCAGGCTCTCATTAGCGGAGGCTCAGACCTCCTGTGAGCCTGCAGGTATACGCACCACACCGGTAACACTACATGTTCTACTCACCCACACTATATATGCGATTGGGTGGGGTGGAATACCCGTTACATTTGGAGGCGCTGCTGAGAGACCACCTGGGGTGCCCTGTCCATTTTTTTTCTAAATTGTCCCGTCCCTATTTTTGTCGCCATGTTTGTGAAGTCCAGAGACGAGGTCCTTGCCTGGGCTTTGAGGCAGTATATGGAACCTGGCCAGGTAGTGGCGGTAGGAGGCATTCCCGCTCTTATACCCGCGGTTAAAGTACCCGTTACATATATAAAATCATGTGGTGGGTTCTGGGGTTAGAGCTTGCGGGGATTGTGTGTTCATTCATTTTAATTTTCAACTGTTGCTTGGAGGTTTGTGGCCCCTCCTCCCTTTGTTTAAACTCACCCCTCCCCACTACTTAAGTAGCAGATTTTTCCATGTTCCTGTGCAGGACAGGCCTATTAAGACCATTCTCTCTCCACAGCAGAGGTAAATGAGAATATTCACATGCAGTGTTAGAACCTGCAAACAGGTCAATGTGTGAAGTGGCTGCAGGCTTATAATGCTTTGGCCAAAGGGTTTAATTATGTGAGCCTTACTCATGAGAAAACTAACACTGACTTTATAACTATGTATTTTGTCACATTTGATGTAGCATTGAGTATTTTTTGTCTTTTGTTGTATACGTTTGGCCACACACGCTCAGAAGTACTACCTAATATATATATATATATATATATATATATATACAATGTGATGGGTTCTGGGGTTAGAGCTTGCAGGGATTGTGTGTTCATTAATTCTAATTTTCAACTGGTATCCATTGCTTGGAGGCTGGTGGCCCCTCCTCCTGGGTATAAGCTCACCCCTCCCACTTTTTAAGCATCAGGTTTTTCCATGTACAGTACAAGTGCAGCACAGGTCAATTCTCCCTTCACAGCAGAGGTCAATGAGAATTTTCACAGGTCCTGTATTGTTAGGACCTGCATGCTGGTAATATCATGAAGTGACTGCAGGCTTATAACGCTTTGGACAAATGGTTTTACTATATGAGCCTTAGTCATGAGAAAGATAACATTGACATTTTAACTACGTATTTTGTCCCATTAGATGTACTGTAGCATTTGGTATTTTTTGTCTTTTGTTGTATACATTTGGCCACGCTCAGAGCACTCCTATTTTCAAATAGTGAACAAGATCAAGAAATGGTACAGAAGATAAACTTAAAATATTTACTCCATATGTCAATCTCTAAACTTCCCAAGCATTGCAAATGAAACCCTCTAATGCTAAACACATGTAAAACATGGCAACATTCACAGTATATTATTCAAAGACATACTGTACAGTAGCTTTAAATCTATTCATCTACCATTTTGAGGCCACCTTGATTTTCAAAGTGGCATAAGCAGATACATCTTTTCAGATTTAGGGACATAAAGAAATATGATAAATACAGTACCTTAACAGGAGAGATTAATTTCTTTCAATTTCTCAAAGACAAATTTAACATTTCCAACGAAGATTTATTTATGTACCTATAGTCCAGACATTAAACTGTATTAATTAACTTCTCAAAGATAACCCATTAACATTACTTTATACTGAACTTGACAGACATCTAATTGCTTCAAAGGCTATAGGATCATCCATCATCTTTTTTTTTAATAAGCTTTGAATTCCAAATATAAAGCATTCTGACATTAAAAGAAGATTAAGTTCCTGGCTAAGGAAATTTGCAGAATAATTAATTTTATCAGGGTTCCAGAGAAGATTAAAATGTTCCCCTTCCCCTTCCTTTATGTGATGATAAATAAATTAATACATTACACCTATACTTCTCCTTCCACTAGGTTCAAAATGGGGTTCAATAACTATAGTAATTGCATAAAATGTGACGAGCCACATGCCTACATCATGCATAATCTCTGGGAGTATCCAAAAATAACAAAAACGTTGAACAAAATTATTACTGTAATCAGGGATACTGATGTGTGATGTAGATTTTTTTTTTGGCAAACCCTAAGGCAGCTCTCTTTTGGAATATATAGAAATTTGGAGGATGAAGATATCATAAATCCTAAAATAATGGAAATAAGTTTTTTATTTTATTTTAATACAAGTTGTACTGTATTACTGGATATAAGTCCTCCTTTCAAACACTGGCAGAACAATACAGATGTTGTATTGTATTTTATGTCTTTATTTATATAGCGCCATTAATGTACATAGCGCTTCACAGTAGTAATACACGTGGTAATCAAATAAATAACAGATGATATAAATAACAGATCATGGGAATAAGTACTTCAGACATAAAAGTAACATAAAGTAAGAGGAGTCCCTGCTCCGAGGAGCTTTCAGTCTAATTGGTGGGTAGGGAGACAGTAGGAGGGAGCTCAGGTAAGTACGTCTGCAGGGGGCTAAGCATTATATCATGTGTCCAGTATTATCCACAGTGCTATTCATATGCTTGTTTAAGCAAGTGTGTCTTAAGGTGGGTATTATAGGTGGATAGAGTGGGTGCTAGTCGGGTATTGAGGGGATGGGCATTCCAGAGGTGCGGGGCAGTCAGTGAAAAAGGTTTAAGGCGGGAGAGGGCTTTAGATACAATGGGGGTAGAAAGAAGACATCCTTGAGAAGAATGCAAGAGTCGGGATGGTGTATAACGAGAAATTAGGGCTGAGATGTAAGGAGGGGCAGAAGAGTGTAAAGCTTTAAAAGTGAGGAGAAGAATGGAGTGTGAGATGCGGGATTTGATCGGAAGCCAGGAGAGGGATATCATGAGGTGAGATGCAGAAACAGATTTAGGAAAGAGCAGAGCGATTCTGGCAGCAGCTTTTAGGATAGATTGTAGGGGAGACAGGTGAGAGGCAGGAAGGCTGGACAGCAGGAGGTTACAGTAATCAAGACGGGAGAGAATGAGGGCCTGAGTCAGAGTTTTAGCAGTCAAGCAACAGAGAAACGGGCGTATCTTAGTGTTGCCGGATGTTTTCTTCTGCTAGCCCAGGAAAAATCTAGGACATTTTGGGACTATCTCACAGAAATGCTGCAACAATTCTGTGAGATTTTTATTTCTGTGAGATTTTTATTTCGGTGAGATTTTTCTGCTATTTGATTGCAGACTAATGCAGACTAATGGCCCATCAGATGTACACAGCAGGGGTCAGCAGGGCCCCCTGCTGTGTTAATCTGATGGGCCATTAGTCTGCATTCAAATAGCAGAAAATGTCACAGAAATAAAAATATCACAGAAATGTTGCAGAGTTTCTGTGAGATAGCCCAGGAAAAATCTAGGACATTTTGGGGCTAACAGAAGAAAACATCGACTACATCTGTATTTATTTTATTCCAGGAATGAATTGGTTAAATTCACTCCAAGACAAAGAGACCATGGATTTTTAATAGTAATTTTGTTGAGTCCACGATAAGCAATGCAAGGCCGCAGGGTCCCATCTTTTTTCTTAACGAAGAAAAACGCGACGCCAGCGGGAGTTGTGGCTTTGCAGATGAAGCCCCTCGGAAGATTCTCAGTGATATACTCTTTCATGGCTTTAGTCTCTGGCATAGACAAAGGATATGAGGCTCCTCTAGGTGGTGTTGTACCTGGAAGTAATTAGATGGAGCAATCGTAAAGACGATGCAGAGGAAGTATTTCAGATTTGACTTTGTCGAAGACATCTTGAAATCGAAGTATTCCTCTAGCAATTGTACCCTTTCTTTTTCACCTGATACGGTAGTTGCACAAATGCTATTTGAGCCTTCCAGACAATTTTGGACGCCGTATGAACTCCACTGAATAGGTTCCTTGCTCAACCAATCAATCCGTGGATTATGGACCTGTAACCAGGGTAGGCCCAAGATTACTGCAATAGAGGGAGTGTGAATGGCATTCAAAGAAATATCTTCCACATGGTTATTTACAGACCTTATCTGAATAATCTGGGTCTCCAACGAGATGAATGTAGGCTGAAGTGGTCAATGGCCTCCAAGGCGATAGGGTTCTTCTTGCACACTAAAGGGATCTTGTGGTGTTCTGCAAAACTCTGATCAATAAAGTTGCCCCCAGCACCTGAATCAAGAAAGGCCAATGTGGAGACAGAGAATCCCTCACCGGACAAGGAGATAGGCATAAGGATCTTTGTGGGATTAGAAGTAGCTATAGGGGAAAAAGAGATCATTCCAATGAGACTCCCATAGGCCTCATGGGAACCTTGCATTTCCCACCTTGTTGGGGCAAGAGAAAGCAAAATGTCCAGGACCCCCACAATACAGACAAAGTCCAGCATTTATGCGGCGTTGCTTCTCAGTGCGCGAGAGCGCAGTGACTCCCAATTGCATAGATTCAGAAGAATCTGGAACAGGGACTTCATACTGACCCATCTGATTGAGGTTTATCCTGGGAGAAACCGTGCGATGAAGACGTCTCAATCCTTCTCTCCTGGAGGCCATGATCCACCATGATGCTGACCGCACAGTCTCAGATAATCCCTGCCAGAATGCAGCGGACAAAGATTCTCCGTTCCAATCCATCTCTGCGGCAATAGTCCTAAACTCGAGTGCGTATTGAGCAACAGAGCGGTTACCCTGAGAAATAAAGAAGAGAGCAGAAGCAGCAGATACCTTTCGACCAGGTGTATCGAACACCCTGCGGAACTTTTTGGTAAAAGCTCCAATGCTTTTGGTGAGGTCGGATCTTCACTCCCAGATGGGAGAAGCCTAGGCAAGAGCATCATCAATGAGCAGAGAGATTATGTAGGCTACCTTAGAAAGGGAAGAAGAAAAGCGGGAAGAATTCATCTCAAACTGAATGAAACATTGGTTAAGGAAACCCTGACATTCGTGAGGATTTCCCTCATACCAATTGGGCGTGGGAAGACTGGGTTCGGACAGATAAGCAGGCATGATGGGGGTATTAGTGACCGGTTGCATCCCTTGTAGATGGAGGGATAAAGTTCTAAAGTCCTCCCGGAGGGTTCTCAAGTTTTGGTAATTAGACTCCCATTTATTTTGAAGACGACACGGAAGACAGCATAAATGTGATACGTGCCGGGTCCAGGAGTGTAGAGAAGCGGATCGTCGGGGTACGAAGCCAGAGTCGGGGTTGGGCAGGGTAGAGTAGTCATAGAGCCAAAGCCAGGGTCAGTGTAGGAGAGAGCAGCGTCGTCGTAATCCAATGCCAGGGTCAGTGTAGGAGAGAGTAGAGTCGTCGTGTCCAATCCAGGGTTAGCGTAGGAGAATATCACAAGGTAAGTTCCAGGCAGGGTCAGGCAGCAAGATAAGGCAGACAGGCACAATGAAGTGAGGTACAACGTCCCACAATCTGGAGTTATGCTCGGCAAGGAAGGAGAGTTCTGACAAGATATTTACTGGACCTCCCACCAATGGGAGGCAACCAGGAAGTGGGGCTGCGGCTGCTGTATCATGCAGGTGCATCCTATTGCACAGCCAATTGCGACCGCATCAGAGTGTTCGCGCGCAACCCGCGCATCACATTGGTGACCCGATCTCGCGCCGTCATCGTACACAACGACACCTGTGCCAGTACGGGGGCGGAGACCAGAGGTGGGGCCAACAGAGACAGGCGGAACACGGAGCACAGTCATCTGGAGTAGTACTGACATCAGGGCAGGGGCAGGACCGAGAGGCGGAGACCGCAGACCAACGGGGAGACCGCACACGCATCGCGCATCAAGGCGGGAGGAACAGAGGGAACGCCCTGCACCCAGAGACAGAAGAAGCCGACGGGACTCGCGAAAAACCCACGCGCCGTGCGTAAGTACCCCTGCTAGGTTGCCACTCTTGAGTGCCATGGGAATCAGATGGGCGACAAAGGGTTAAGGGGACAGAAGCACAAAAACGGCGAATCCTCACAGCTACTGTACCATTACTATACCTCTTTCAACTAGCCATTAATGCACCCACTGCTCCTACCACCAAACTACATAGCAAGTGTTTTGAATCCACTGGGGCTTTGGCTGCACCCTAGAGATTGTGTTGCGGTATCTTTCAATTGATCCATACCACGTACTAAAGGTAAAGGTACTCATTCTTTTGCCATATACTGCGGCTTTGTCGCACTAAGCACTGATCTCATACAGACTTTCTCTTAGGGACACTAACACGGATGGAGTGCACGCACACTGTAAATAGTTAACTCACAGAATATGTATTTTTGATCATCCCCGATTTATTTAAATCTAAGTAAATATTAAAAATGACAAATGTCAATGTACTATAATGCTTAACAACTTTCCCTACCCTCTTTCCCTTCTGTACCCTAATTTTACAATACAAAATCTATGTTTAAAAAAAAAAATAATTAAAAAATGTTATTATACTACTAAATAAACATATCTAACAGTAACAGGGGACTATTCTGTTTATTCCACATGGTCAGATAGACCAAGGTAAAATTAGGTTCCATCCACACAAGGTACTCAGCCTCACTTATACTTGATAAATTATTACCATACACTTAGTGCATGTAAAAGGGGCTTCCCTGCCTATCCCCTCACTTGAGGAGAACCTTCTATGACAGGACCCTTTTGTTTTTGCTCTTTGGTTTTACTATCCGGATGTAGAAGGTATAGAGTGGAGGGTAAGAATACAAAAAGATTGGTATAAACTCATAAGGGTTTCACAGCGGCAGCAGGCAGGAGGAGACCTGTGAGTAACTATGGCTGCCATGTTTCCCTTCTTCTGGACATACTAAAGAATGTAACACTGTAATGCCCTTCCCCTCAATACCCGACTAGCACCCTCTCTATCCACCTTTAAGACACACCTTAAGACACATTTGCTTAAAGAAGCATATGAATAGCACTGTGGATAATCCTGACACATGATACATAAAGCTTGGCCCCCTGCAGATGCACTTACTAGAATTCCCTTCTACTGTCTCTATACGTTCCCCTACCTACCAATTAGATTGTAAGCTCCCCCAGAGCAGGGACTTCTCTTCCTTAATGTTACTCTTATGTCTGAAGCACTTATTCACATTACCTGTTATTTATATTATTTGTTATTTATATGATTACAACATGTATTACTACTGTGAAGCGCTATGTATATCGATGGCGCTATATAAATATAGACATACAATACAATTAGTGGATAGGAATTTAATATGCCCAAAAGATGAAAGTCTGGACATGGACAGGCAATGCATATCTGCAGTGGTGACATATGCTAGGCACTAAGCTCGGCCATCTGGAAGTAAAAGGGCAGGAAAGTGGCCAGGCGCTGAGGAGCTAATCCAGTAAGGGAAGATAAGTGGCATGGCATTTGAGAATAACTGGCCCAGGGAAGAAGGATAGCTGGGGGCATAGTCAGACCAGTGAGGAAGATAGCTTGGAGAGCCCACATACTGTAGAGGGTAGACAGTGGCAAAGCCTGCATGTAAAAAAAAGGATGGCAAAGGAGCATAGTTTACCCAGAGGGAGAAGGTGGTCGGATGGGAATGGCCTGCCAATGGAGCACAGCTGGGCACTACCCAGGGAAGAGGAGAAAGAGGGGAGGAGTCAGGCAAAAAGCAACACAGCCACATGGGGGAAGGGAAACAGGCTGCATGCTGAACCAAGTACTGTAAGTGCATGGCAACACATTCAAATAAAGCCACTTACAAACATGGATTGAGGAGAGTAGGCAAAAATAATCAAGAGCTGAGTGTAAAGCATGGTGAAGATGTGTGAGCTAGTATTGTACAGAATACTTTTTCTGTGAAATATTTGAATTGATAAATCCCATTGGGAGTGAGTTATTAAGCGGCAAAAGGTACAAATCGGGCACTATCGCATGAAACTCTCTGTGATTTCAATGGTAATTTCCATGCAATTGTGCACCAACTAGCAAAATAGCAGTGAAAAATCCCTGTTGAGCTATGTGCTTTATCATTTAGACACCCTTAAGCAGAAACAGAGAAGGACTATGGGCCTCATGCAGTAAGCGTTGATAAGGGAATTATCGCCATTTTATAGGCAAAATTGGGTTTGAGATTCAGTAAGCGCCGATAAGTGCTTGATTTCGCCAGGTTTCGGAGCCGATTATTTTGTTATGGCCAGTCGGCTGCCGATAAGCCTGTTTTCGCCACTGATCGCCACTTTTTTAAATCGGCTGGATTCAACAAAAAAAAACAGCTTATCGGGCCTGATCGGCACTACGAAATTGAGATGTTATGGCCAATTTCTCCCGCCAACTAAAGTTGGCAGTTTGGAGGGGAGAACGATCGCTAAGGCTGCCGGAACGGCACTTAGAAAAAAAAAACTTCTGTACATCAATGGAGTCAATGGAGCGGGGACATATAACAGTATAGTACTGTTTACGTTTCATTGCTCACAATACAAACGTCATTTGCATTACAGTGTGGGGGCATTCCCTGCATTGTGTCACAGCTGACGTGTATTATTTGCATAACATTATACTTTTACATGTTTGCAGCATTTGCGGGTCACATTACTCATCATGTGATGATGTGCCAAGGGAAAATACTATACTCAACTCTTAATGGAGAACCTCACATCATATCACACATTTTACTGAACTGAGCAACAATTATTTACATGATGTTACACATGACACACATGTCACACATACACCGTATATTCATGTTCCTTTACATTACACAATGCTTGTAATGTGACACGCATCTTTAAACGTTCATGTACATCTGTCTTCTCATGTTTACATCTAGTTTTGGGTCCTCCCTATTTTCATGACGTCACTTATTGGACGCTCAATCACATTGCATGTTTACATTGTAACCGTAGCATTACAAGCACTTCAACCTAACTTATACACACATGTACAGTAATTCAGCATTGGGACACCTTGTAAACTCATTCTATAGCAACTATCCTCATTACACAAATGCATGCATATGCACACGACTATTCATTGTTGTCAACATGTCACAATAACATGCCTAATTACACATGTTACACAAAACTTTTCCCACGTCAATCTCAGCCTTTTTGCCTAATTACATGACTGACTGTTGCGTTCACAAGTGTTACATTCATTGCACATGCAACTATTTATTTGCAAGCAATGTTTCTACAAAGGTTCACGTCACATCATTGCCAAATATCATCATTCCCTGCAGAATACACACAACAAATACTTATAACAAGAACTGCACACAGCTTGCCACAGAAGTACTTTATTATGTTAATGTAACACCTTGCATTTTACTATGTCACCTGACATCATCACATACCTATTTAAAGGAAGCCCATTACCTGATCATTCACGGCTACTCATTTCAAAATGTTGAGATTGTTTAGGAGACGGAGGAACATTCTTTTCTATGACATGCTTGATGATGAAGAGAATCATATAGGGCAAGGGAGGGACACACCGAGGGACAGTGACAGGGACAGTCACGCGGATACGACAGAGACAGGGAGAGGGACAGGAGATCAGAGAAGACAGAGGAGACAAGTTGTGCCTCGTCCGCGTCTGTACAGGGAGAGAACCCTGTTAGATGGGATGAGTGAGGAGGAGATTGTAAGTCGCTATCGTTTGAGTTCAGCAGCAATCTTAGCTCTTTATCAGGAGATAAGGGGAGATTTAGATTTTTTCACAGCCAGAGGTCATGCAGTCCCTGGGCTTGTTAAAATGCTGTGCTCATTACATTATCTTGCTTCCGCGTCATACCAGACAACTGTGGGCATAGTGGGCGGGGTCTCGCAATCTACATTCTCGCGGGCCTTGACCCAGTTTCTCTATGCACTCAATAGACGCGCTAGGAATTATATTCATTTTCCTACAGAGGCGACAGAGTGGCTGGAAGTCAGGACTGGCTTTTATAATATAGTAGGGATACCATGTGTGCTGGGTGCAATCGATTGCACACATGTTGCTTTGATTGCACCTAGTCAGAGTGAGCATGTGTACCGCAATCGTAAGCACTACCATTCACTCAATGTACAGGTGGTATGTGATGCGACGATGCGGATAATGCATGTGGTACCCAAATTTCCTGGTTCCAGTCACGATTCCTCTATCCTGAGGAACTCTTCAGTCTTCCATGCGTTCGAAGAGGGACATTTTGAACATGGTTGGCTGCTGGGTGAGTACACATTTACATGTTCTAACACAAAACACATTTTTATTTAGGAATGTTGGCATTGTACAATTTGATCACTAATGTCAGCTTATGTGTGCTCCATTCATTATAGGTGACTCAGGATACGGAATTAGGCCGTGGCTCTTGACTCCGGTGCTAAACCCTCAAACTGAAGCAGAGGACAGGTACAATGCAGCCCATATATCTACAAGATCTGTTATAGAGAGGACATTTGGCCTACTCAAGACCAGATTTAGGTGTCTGGACAGAACTGGTGGGGCTCTTCTATACAAGCCTCAAAAAGTGTCTGATATTATCCTTGCCTGTTGCATTTTGCACAATGTTGCACTGAGGCACAATGTACAGTCAGACCTAGCTGAGCCTGTGGTAGACGAGCATCCCACCCATGTAGCTGCTGAAAATGAACAAACAGCCAGTGGTGGCCAGACACGCCAGAATCTCATCAATTCATTTTTTTCTTGTAAGTAAAAACATATATGTTCCAAGTTCTACTTTTATACTTACATTATGTTATCTTAACAATAATGTTTTTTTATATACCCTTCTGGTAGGACACAGATGAATATGGGTTGCACACCTTTCTTCTCTCTGCTGTGTGCACAAAGGGATGTGGCACCGGTTTGTTATTGTTGCACAGGTTATATAATCCCTCTTCAATTGTACTTTAGTTGTGTGTATGTGAATAAAACTGGGGTAACAAAGCACTAATATTTTAGCATTGTGTTGTTCCTTATGCTAACACAATACACATATTATGCCCATACTCATTCATGCTTCTAGTATGCTTACATACAATGTTATTGGTGCAGTATAACATGTACATCCATATGATGTGTACACCAGCCTGATTTACATTTTGAATGTCATGAAATATACATGGTGTTGCACATTTAACACCAAATACACACTTTGCTGTGTTGTTTACGGTACTGAAGATGGCATGTCAATGTTTGCAATTTATATATTGTTCCTTTGCATTGTAGGTATATCTCCAGTATGACTGATCATGGTATGTATATTTGCTGACATCTCTCATAAGATGTGCCTACATCAATCTTCCTATAATTATTTGTAGTAAAAACCCAACATATTGGTTTAAACACAAATGTTACATATATGTACTTTCTGTATCATGTATATGCATTTAGCTACTCTTGAGCTTTCATGTGCATTGTATTAGAAAATGATTACTCCCATTTCATCACATTTTATGTATGTTTCCTTATAAATTCCATTAATGTAATATAGAGGTGTTTGGAGACAAGGGGATAACTGTAGTTATTTCTTTACTTACGGGAGATCATTCATCACGGATGAAATTGACTGATCATAAAACTCCATGCATGAATACCTGCAATCACAACAATGCGTACTACATCTTATATTTAGCAATGTTGGTGTTTTGTAATGCTAGGAATTAATAGTCAACATTAATTTAAATTTGTGACATGTGTATGTATAAGTCACACGTGTGTGGATGTGTCCTACATGTACCAAGTGTTAAACTGTTAACAGAGAAGACAAATTTGTCGCTAATGTTACTGTCATTTAGCATTTCTAATTTACCAATATGACAATGTTGGTAATATTTTTGCAATATAAATCACGTCACTTCATCATTATCATGATGATAATTATCAAGTATTCTCACAATTGTAACGTCAATCACGTGCACATTAGCATAGACACACTTTGTAAGACAACTGTTTGTGTCTGTATCAATTTGTGTAGGATCCATGTATAACACCGACAAATGATAACACCAGCTTTATTATGGTAGCTTATATCATCATATTGACTATACTATGTATTTTTAGAACGTTTAATAAACACAGTAAACTATAGTTAGTTAGGTTAATGAAATATACACAGAAACGTACTTCATTACATGATGTTGATGTCATAATCAGAACATCATGCATTGTAGGGGACCACAACATCTGGCCAATAACATTATTTGCTACAGTTCCAAACCATTTTATCAACATACCCATGTAACAAGAGATTTTTAACAAGAAATGGCTAGTTGGTTGTAAGTGTCCTTTACATTGGGAGAAGGAGTAGCTCAGTGAGTAAAGACACACACTGGCACTGAGATTTTGAAGCAGGGGAGTCTGGTTCAATTCCCGGTGTCAGCTCCTTGTGACCTTGGGCAAGTCACTTTATCTCCCTGTGCCTCAGGCGGCAAAAAATAAATTGTAAGTTCCACGGGCCAGGGACCTCAGCCTGAAAAATGTGTCTGTAAAGCGCTGTGTACAACTAGCAGCGCTATACATGAACATGCTCATATTATAATTATTATTATTATTATTATTATTATTATTATTGTTACATAGTTTCGACAGTCATACGTTCCATTACACAATAGAATTCACAAATGTGTTAGCAGAGTGGGAATGGTTGTTATATATAAAACACACCATGCCATAAAATGATAGTAGTCATTAAAGAACACTCAATAAAAATTCATGAGGCACTATTTTGCAACATCATTATGTTAATTAAGTGCTTATGCAATATAGGCATAAGGGTATCACATTTTTAATTGTTTGTTAATAAGCGCTGCAAGCAATATAAAATTAGTTCCATATGTAGTATAGTAGTCGGTGGCTCCTCCTCACAATCATCTCATATAAAGGTAGACTCTTCTGAAATCATACATTGATCCGATTGTATCTTCCCCGACATCTCTGAAATACAGCAAACACATGATGGTCAAATATGGCACCTTACTATATATGTATCCGTGACAACGCATTACACAGCTCTATATGATTGTGTACATACACACGTCACTCACTTGTATGTTAGAAGTACAAGTGTACATCAGTATGTAATGTTTCTTTAAATTTGTAGCAGGCATAACTATGTATATGATGTGAACGTTGCCTGTATACTGAAAAATGTGCGCGCACATCTTAGTGTGCGCACGCACTTCACGCTTGGCTGCACTAACTGTTAGCGCATGCGCAAAACAAAGCGTACGTTGTGCGTTCAATACATCTTGAAAATACCATTAAACATAAAATCTTTATTTCAAATACAATGAATACGAAACTACATTCGTTCTAAACGAGTACATCTGTATTCTTTTTAAACAGACGTGTTTGGACAGAAAGGACGGCCGATAACACAATGCGCAAATGCAATACGTGTGACGTCATGTTAAACCAGCGTGAAACGCACGCTAACACTCCTCCCACTCAATTAACATTCGGCTAACGCCCAGTTTACGGCTACAAACACTGAGCCGCACACATGACACACTGCAGTTACCGTTACTATAACAAAACATGACAGCCAATAGGCTTTGAGGCGCGCACGTCGCTTGGGGGCGGGACTTACATCCGTAATCCTTTTTAAGGACGCCTTGGGCCATGACAAGGGTCCCACGTCATACGTGGTGGACCCGCTTTTAAATGTTGCATGATAACAAAACAGGTATGTGTTAGAGTTATGTTAAAATGTTGCTAATATGGTTAAAGGGATAGGAAAGTACGTATATTTATTCCGTCAGCAATGTGTACTACTCTTTCAGGTTATACTATATTGTATTCGGCAACAATTTCTTTGTGATCGCTACATGTTATGCAGTCTGCAATGTTACGCTGTATCCACGCATTGAAAGGGAAAATGGTGGTTAAAAAAAAAAAAAAAAAAAAACATTTAAACGCACAGTCAACGCATAACGGTTGTTATATTTACCATTTTTCTAGAATTAACTCTTCGTCTGGCTGCAACTGCTCGCTCCAGAAATGCAAGGCATTTTCATCCACGCTTGACCCACCCGCTGAATCCAGTATGACACACATCTCCTCCATGAAGCGCTCATAGGAATCGCCACTGCTTTCTTCAAACAATTGGTCGGGAGGTAGGTTCATTTCTTCGGGTTCCCATTCCAATGCATTTTCAGCTGAAAGGCTTGGTACATAATCATAGTACTTTTGTTGTTGTACAATGTGGGTTTCAGGAATGGAGGGTGCAGATATTGCAGCAGGTATCGATTCACACGGAACAGTAGTAGCGGATCCATTGCTATTGGCATTAGGAATAAATATGCCTTTCACAACAATATATGTGCCCTCTTTCAGGGTAAAATGCTTTTCCTTTGCAATCTTCCAGAAACCATAGGTGTGTTCTAGCTTATCCTGCACACGTTCAAAAAAGTCATTAGTTGATAAAGTGAATCTTATTGAGGAATTAAAATTCCGCGCATGCCTACGGTCTTGGTAATAAGGATATTTAGCTCGAATCAAATCATAGATTTGGCATGTGCTTGCTTTGTGTCCGCGACTGTTCAAAATTGCTTCTGAAACCATGTACTTATAACCTAAGAGGGGATTCATATGGTTAACGAATTCATCAGCCATGTCAGAGTAGCACAAAAGATGTGTGCAGTTCTGTGTTCTTTGCTCATCAAAATGATTCTGCTCAATGGCTAACAAATTCCTGTGTTTCGTTTTCAAGGTCAACAAAAGTAACTACTTTTACTCCTTATTTCAAACGCCAATTGGATGTGTCCTTTTAATTGGTTTAACTTTTGTGGTTAGTGATAGGCGAATGTGGGAAAAACATGTATCATTTTTTTATCTCGTTTGTGAAAACATTCCTACACTTTTATTTCAGTAACATTGAGTTTTCTAGAAAAATAACAAAGAGCACTGTGTGAAAATAGTGCTTAGACAGCCATATCAGTAAATACACACACCTGCAAAATGAAATGTTTTTTTCCCACATACATTTCTGTGTGTATTTGAAATTCTGGTTAACTACCTGTCTGCATGAGTTTAAATACGTGTGTATCTATATATATATAAATATATCTCTCTCATAAAAATATATATATATATATATAAAGTGTATATTGTACTATATGTATAGTGTGTGTGTGTGTGTGTGTGTGTGTGTATATATATATATATATATATATATATGTATATATGTATATATATATGTATATATATATATATATATAAAAAAATTATTTTATTTTTTATATTGCAGGAGTACACACAACATATTGATGGCAGTAAGTAGGCCTTGTATGAAACCTATTTAAATGGTGATAAACATGAGTGAATTAAGTAATAAACATTTGTTTGCACCCAATAATGTTAGAGGCTCACACTTAGTATAGTTGTCAAACATTAGGCCTGTATTATTAAAATAGTGTGTTTTCACAAGGAAGCATGAAGTGTATGTTTTTTGTAAATACATCTATACCAGTTTAGATAGTACTATATATATACACACACACACACACACACACACACACACACACACACACACACACACACACACACACACACACACACACACACACACACACACACACACACACACACACACACACACACACACACACACACACACTGTGTGTGTGTGTGTGTGTGTGTGTGTGTGTGTGCATATATCAATACATACTACATATATATTAGTATCAATTCAGAGATGTTCTTGAAACAAGAACACATAAATGATTAAAGGACAACATTACAATGGCCACCAAAGGTAAGTAATATTTAACACAAAATCCTGCTGTACACGTACAAGAAAGATGTTTGCAGTTAAATAGGTGCTTTTATAATTGCAGGAAAATAATATGCACATGCAATGATTACATCAATTAACACACCCAAATGCAATGTTTTGCTGCAAAGTCAATGGCAGCTTCTCTAAACTTAGCAACTGGCTCCTGGTGGACCATTACTGAACAGACGATTAATACATCAATATTTATAACACTATTCATTAATTAGGAGTGTTAACATTTCCAAAACTTCACGTGTACAAGAACATACTTGAAAGTTTGGAAACAACACAGTCTTCAGCATACATACAATAGTAATTAGATAATCTGAAGTCAACAAAACAAGGCCAAAGACATATTTTGTGAATTATAACATTTATTTTTTTTGTTCCTTTTGCGAGCGAGTAACAGGCCTGCTTGTTGTCTCTTGAATTTTCCTTTTTCTTTTGCCACCAACTTTAGGCACAACAGAGCCACTTTGAGTGGCCTCTGGCACTTCACGGGCAGGGCTTGTGGCCAGTGACTCACCTACAGGGCTTTTGGGCAGTGATTCACCTACAGGGCTTGTGGCCAGTGACTTACCTAGAGGGCTTTTGGGCAGTGATTCACCTACAGGGCTTTTGGGCAGTGACTCACCTACAGGGCTTTTGGGTAGTGACTGTTCACCTACAGGGCTTGTGGCCAGTGACTCACCTACAGGGCTTTTGGGCAGTGATTCACCTACAGGGCTTTTGGGCAGCGATTCACCTACAGGGCTTTTGGGCAGCGATTCACCTACAGGGCTTTTGGGCAGTGACTCACCTACAGGGCTTTTGGGTAGTGACTGTTCACGGACAGGGCTTGTGCCCACTGACACATGTGAGCAAGTTGGTAGACACTGCACAAGTGATGGTTGGTCTGTTTCATGTGTGTCTTGTTTTGTTTTTGTCGCCTCCTTTGTAGGTGTCTGCTGCTGAATTTGTACAGATGGCAGCGGTAGGATGTCATCAGGAACCTGCACAGCAATGTCTGCTACTTGACCGGTAACATTTGGGCCTGGTGAATGAATATCAGATGAATGTGGTGAAAACTGACCTGCATGAACAGATCCTGCCTGTGAGGTGTTGAATTGTGGTACATTAGTCATTCTCCAGTAATTAGCTTGTGTTTGCAGAACAACTAATGCTTCGAATGAGGTGTTGATTTTTTGCAACTGTTTAGGCACTTCAATGAAGACTCTGTGGAGATGTGCCAATTGTGAAACTGTTTCTTCCTGCAGTGCAATCATCCTTTCCAGCACTGTCATCAGGTCAGAATGGCGACGATTTTCTGCTTCCACAATTTTTCCCTCAGAAGCTACAATTGCATCATATGTGGTATTTGCTGGACGTTTTGGCGGTAAAACAGTTTCAATTGGAACCTCTTCATGGTCACTTGCTTGTATTTGTGTGTCTATGGCGGCGGCGGCGGCATCATCATCATCATCATCATCATAATCCTCTTCATCATGTTCTACAAATAAATGTACACATTATTAAATGGCATGTTAATCTCTGCTGTGTTACTATGTAATTCTACTGTGTCAAAAGTAACAACTAACATGTTTCCATACGTTTTATAACCTCACATTAAAAACTACCTTGAATTAAGAATAATGTTTGGACTCAGTATGAAATATGAGTGAATGAAAACTTGCTGTAAACTCACAACTCCTACATGATAGTTAACATCACTAACACAATACATGTTGCCTTACACTTCATTTTCACATACACTAAGTAATCGTATTTAAAGAACATGTGCAAAACAATTAATGAACATGACAACATACATATAGAAGAGCACATATTATATGGCCACCAACTGATACACTCACCTTCTAGGTGTGTTGAGCTGGCTGACCCAGGTGAAGACACTTGTTCCCTCTCAGGTGACACATGTCCTTCAGGGGCAACTATATATAACAATAACATAAGTTTTACATTTACATGTGTAAATATTGAACAAACAGTTATTGTATGTTCTGTATTTATGAGTACGTAACAGCATCAGTTCCTTAACCCAAAATGTGTGTGTGAAAGTGAACATAAATAGTTGTAATAACAATGTACATACCTGTGTACTTAGAACTTTTGAGTTCCCTAACATAAAACATACTATGTTTCTGCAGTAATGCGTGAGGATAAATAGATAAAATTTGTACATAAAAATCATATGTTGTGTAGTGATATCAGTATCATAATGTACATAACTATCATGAGATGACCATTCACAATGGTTATCATGATGGTGGTCATATTGCAAAAAGTGTTGTTTTTGGTAGAGGATATGTGTGGTACATTAATATAAGATGTGGCACACCTGAATGTGGCTGTGACTCAACAAGACAACACATGCAGTGTGTGATAATGTGTCGTTGATAGTAGTAGTTCAACTATAGATATGAGTGAACTAATGTGTGAGGTACGCTTTGATAAGTAATGAGTTGTTGGGGCATTTAGTAGCTAAAGTGAAGCTTTCAAATGAGTGTGATTAACTTCAGTTGTGCTAGTCAGGTTGTAATAACGGTATTCCCTTCCCCAAAAAGCCTAATCAGCCACACCTTTCAATTACTTGAAACAGGTGAAAATGGTGTGAACTAAGTTGACCCTAAAATGAGGCTGTAATTAGTGTGTGTGCTGAACCCCACCCCCTCTGTTGAAGTGTATGCTGTGATGAGATATTAATTGCAGCTGCTTTAACACAATGGTAGATGAGCTAAATAGTCGTGTGCAGTTTTTAAGTTATGAAAACAATGACATAAAATATGATACGTGTGCCTCATTATGCTGTCTGTATATGACTTAAAGCAAAAATGGACCTTTTCATAAACAACTATAGATGTGTTAGTGCAAGTGATGTTTGTAGGCCGTTGCATGCAATATATTTGATGCATGCTTAAAATAGGCAGTAATGTCATGTTTGTCGGAGTAAAATAAATAAAATACACAATAATATTATACATATTTATGTTCTGTACCTGTAGCTAGTAATAATTTCTCATTAACATGTGTTACACATGTGTACTACCCTGTTGTTCCACATCTTCGCCCACCATCAATTGCTTCCACTGCAGCAATGCATTTTGGGAATTCACATGTAAATGAGCACGCAATGGCACGTGCTATATTAGTTACTGCTTTTAGTAGGACTACAACATATATGTCTATTTTGAGATATATATATATACAGAATCAGACATATACATATATAGATGCAGGTATGCTTATATTGTGAAGACAGTATAAAAAGCAGTGTAAATATGCAAAATAACTGTAAGCAACGACACGCCTAGTACATTAATATTTCTCACCTGGTGGAAATTGTGAGGGATAAATTCCTATATCACGGTCACCAGGTAAGCCTTCCACGACGACGGGAAGTAATTTTGCCCGAAGCAGCTCCTCCAATGGACTTAATATGAGACGTTGTGGTGTCGGCCCACCTCCAGTGCCAGTAGCATGCACGCGTTGGTGTTGTATTTTCTTTTTCAATTTGGACCTAATATCATCAAATCTCTTGTGACAATTCCGCTTGTCCCTCACATGATTCCCACACGCATTGACACCAATGACTATTGTGTCCCACATTTCTTTTCTGCTTGCTGAACTTGTCCGCCCTTGAAAAACATATAAAATATATGAGGTAAATGAATAATAATAGAAGCACCAGTTTCCTACACTGCTAGCTGTTCCAAGAGATAGCAAACATGCTATTTTATGTGTAATATGTGAAGCACATGAGCATTCACTACTAAACCTATACATGTAAGCAAGGTTGCATTCATATTGTATGCAGTTATGGCAAATTGACCGCCTGTGTTTAGTTGTCCTTGTAAGGCATGATAAAAAGCTGTGTTTCCAGACTAATTAACATAGAAAGATATTCTGAACCCATATTTGCATATGAACAAAACTCAGATGACCTAGGATCACATGTATTTGAATAATAAATGTAAAGGTACACTTACCTAGTAAATGTCCATATATACTGTCATAGTGCTCCAGAATGCCAGTGACAAGAGCTGTATTTTCCTGGTCATTGAAGCGAGGATTACGTGGCTTCTCCACACGTTTCTTCCGAGCAGGTTTAGGGTCAGAGCTTGGCTGGTGCTGACTGGACTCTCCTTCTTCCAATGGAAGAGCCTCCAAAAGCTGCCCACCAGCAAGCACGCCACCACCAGACACCCCATCAGCAACTGCGCCACCAGCAGCACTCACAGCACCAGCACTCCCACTCCTAGCACCAGCACTCCCACTCCTAGCACCAGCACTCCCACTCCTAGCACCAGCACTCCCACTCCCAGCAACAGCACTCCCACTCCCAGCAACAACACTCCCACTCACAGCAACAGCACTCCCACTCACAGCAACAGCACTCCCAGCAACAGCACTCCCACTCCCAGCAACAGCACTCCCACTCCCAGCACCAGCACTCCCACTCCCAGCAACACCACTCGGTGCACCAGCAACATCACTCCCCTGAACAGTACGTTCACTCCGACGCGTACTCGCACGAGTAGCACTCCCACTCCCACCAGCATCACTCTTCCCACGCTTTGCGGGCATACTTCCAGCACTCACAAAAAACAGACAACTAATGTACAGCCAATCACACGAAACACTTCCACATATAAAACAAGACAAAGATGTAAACAAAACAACAATGGACAAAGCTCACCCAATACACAACAAGTCTCTCCGTCAATATGCAAATGTTCAATCAGCCAGCTCTGTGCGTCTCTCTCTCTCTCACTCCCAACAACACAGAGAATGATTAGCAGTACACGTTGCCTTTAAATATGGCGCGCAATCCAATACATGCTTGTTTCGCCTGATTCAGCAAGATTTGTGATTGGGCAACCTATCAGCACCCCGCCACGCACGCCGATACACCTGTGTGTGATCGGATAATCATCGTGAGAGTGGGCGGATTTGTTTTCGGGTTGATTTTGAATGTATTCGGCACTTACTGCATACGGAGAGGAAAAATCGCCATTAACATGACTAATCGGTAAACTTGCCGATTTCACTTAATCGACGCTTACTGCATGAGGCCCTATATCTTGCATCCTGTGCAAATCTGCACTGACTACATAAGCAGCAACTTGCATATAAAATTAATATTTGCACCATGAGACATTTTCTAGCAGAAATACTGTATGTACACAATTTTTTCAGGTAATTTAAACTTTACATATTGTGAATTACATTTTCATGAAACCTTTAATGAAAGTGGCTGCTTGGCTTCAGATCACTGGAACAAATCCAACCAATCAAGATTTCTAAATTAGGTTGACATACTTCAAAACATGTCATTGTTGAAGCTTGGCTTGGCTTTAAAGGATGTATAAACATGTTTGGGCTAATAAATCTTCAGTACCAGCTGAAAATGTTGGGGTTTCAGGACTCACATTGCTAACTTATCTGCAATGTTGCTATATGAGCATCATAGATAAACGTTGAAAAAAATACTTTTCATTTTTCCTATTCAACACATTTAAAGCAGCGAAACGGGAAGTGTTATGGGGTTTTTTTTTATAAGTCAATTACAGTATTAGATAGTATTTTATTTTTCAACTTTTAATGCCATTCCTAATGAGTTTTAATATTCTGAGCATACAGTACTTTAATTTCTATATCAGGTTTTAACCCACCCCAGGTTATCAAAGTGTGAACCCCGCTACGGCTAAATACTGAGTATGTATGAAAGGTAAGGTGCTATGGGTAATATAATAGGTAAATAGCAAAGAAGCAAGAACCCAGAAGTAGCACTCAAACTTTAAAGGTATTAGTGACAATCTTAAAGGCAGATAATATCATTAGTGAGTTCCTACATGATCACCCCTCCATGGTTAGTAGGAGGGCAAAAAATCTCAATGATGTTCTAGTCCACAGCCATTTCAACACAGTTGTCCTAAGAACTTGGCTCCCCCCAAAACCCCAGGGGTCATACAAATGTGGGAGATGCAAGGCATGCAATCACATGCAGACCACCAAGGTATTCTCCAACTGGAATGGCAGCAAAACATATGACATTCGCAAGTTCATTAATTGCCAAAGCTCTGGTGTAATTTACCAAGCAATTTGCAAATGTGGAAAGGTATATGTGGGAAAGACGAGACGCCCCCTCAAGCTTAGGGTGCTTGAACACATTGGCACCATAAGAAATAAAACAGACAAACCTCTAGCGAGACATGTTAATTATGTTCACCAAGGTGACCATAACATCATTAAGTTCATTGGCATGGATCAATTTTTCATGGATCAAAGACATGGGGACTGCTTTATTGCAGAAAGAGGCTAAGTGAATATATACACTTCAAACGTCATCACCCAAGGGCCTCAATGAAGGGTTTTTGTTCACACCATTCATTTAAAAGTTATATGTTCCGCTTGGCCTCTCACAGCACCCCGCATTTTGTTCTCCTCTTTTGACTCTCTCTTACCTTGTTTTAGCTTTCTATTATATGTATATATATATTTATTGCATATATGTTATTGCAGACATATATTTGTATATATATGGATATTGTTACATGTTCCAATCAACAGCACATTGCTAATAACATGTTTTAATACTGTCATGCTGACTAATAAGGGCCACTCAAAATCTGGCATTAAAATTTACTCTACTGTATATACATCCACAAAGGTTAATGATTGTTTAACTGTACTCTTAATTTTATTAGTACATTCCACTAGCAGACTATGATGTTTAGTCTGATTAAGAGCATAACATTTTTCACCCATATATATGTAACGGGTATTCCCCCATACAATCGCATATAATGTGTGTGGGGAACTTAGTGTTACCAGGTGTGGTGCTTTACCTGTTAGGCTCACAGGATGGCTGAGCTTCCGCCACGGGTAACCTGGGGCATATATAATACTATGAGTAACCACGTACTCGGTGCAGCGCCTCCACCTGCGATGGCTCCCACCAGAGGGGGAGTGGTTCCTCGCAGGACAATATATATATATATATCACTACACACACAGCATGTAAACCAACCAATGACTTTACTATTGCATATAATAACCAGGTGTCCCTCCCTAGAGGAGACACTACTACGGCGTCTCGCAGGACGCAACCTCCTCCCACCGGGTGATCCCACCCCGTGTCCAGTGACCCCACACAATATGTCCCTTTAAATGATATTGATGTGTGTGTGACTGCGCAGCCACTAGTCCCGTGTGAGTACTCTGTTGGTGCACTTATAACGATACCTGCCTGGTGCGGCGGCACCTGGCTTTAAAGGATCTTCTCAAAGGATCAGACGAGCTCCTACACGACATCCAGGATCCACCCGTGTGGTGATACGTCAGGGGCGATCCCACCCTGAAGATAGTCCAGCTGCCTTTAATGGCGGAGACTTGAGCCCAAGTCTCTCAGCAGGAAACGCAGCGTCCGCTGTGTCCCTAACTAGCAAATGGCTAATGGGGCAGGGTCCCAAACCTAGGGCCTGTCCCTATAGCACTCAGCTACTAGTGACTCAGGGCTATCTGGGGCCTAGGGGGATGCTGGCCTAGTGCAGGGAGTCACTGACTCCTGCACCCTACCTCCTTCCCTTAGCTGCTCCGGTCACCAACTGACTAGCGTGCTCCAAGCACGCAAAATGTATCTATCCCTGAGCAGGGAGATACTGTAGCCCTATTGGCTCCCTGGGGTCATGTGGCTCTGCCCCTGTGCACCCTGGGGACTGACTGCTCTTGGGAGCTATTCTCCCTGCGGGGGCCTCTCGCGCACTTCCTCTGTAGTGGCCGCCGGCTACTACGACCCATTGCGCATGTGCAACTACATAGAAGATGGCGGCGCCCTGCTCGGGAGCCGCTGGGAACTCGGAGATGCCGGGAGCGCTCCCTGCACTAAACCCCACCCTCCAGAAGTGCCGGCGGGTCTGACACGTGACCCTCGGCAGCGGAGGTAAGAGGAGGGGGGGTCGCGGGACAAGGGGACCTGGCCACATATACATAAGCATAGTCAACATCTTTGCTTTTTGGGATCACATAATCAAACTATGACCTCACATATAGCACTATACCTTACTTCTGACAGTGTACAATTTAGCACACAGCCGGAGTAGCATGAGCATCAGCAGATTATCAATCTCAATGACTGATGCATCCCTTTGTACTATTATTTATATATATGTCTAAGGGCCTCTCATTCTTCACTTAGCAGTGCTGTATATAGGTACTCACATCAGCACTCTTTGAGCAGGCTCCTAGGGTGAACCAGGTAAGCAATCGAAACACTCGCAAGCATATAAATACCAGATTGCAGCTACGGGACTCCCCCCCCCTCATACCTAAGCCTTGAGAAAGCATTTCATTCGCGAAACGTGCGCATCGGCACCCGTCACGTGCACGCGCAGGGTCAGTATTGACGTGGCAGCCTTCTGACTCGCACTTGCAAGCAGCTGCCAGACCGCACGCGTGCATTCCCTCTGATACTGGGCTAGAGTATTGACAGTTCACTCGAGATCGTCGGAGAGGTGATTGTTTCTTAGTTTAATACCAACCAAGGTTCCTCAAGTGGCAGTATTACCCAGGACGGTGGAGCACATTCATGAATATGTGCATAGGCATACACACAGCCACACCGTCACTGGGCATTTATCAGTCACTTATCCACTGAAGTTTTTGCTATTAGCCTGTACCTATTCGGAAATTCTCCCTTTATAGGTAGCATTTAGTGGTGACACCTATACTTAGGGACGTGCATGTTCATTTTTACATCTATTCATGGCTAGTACAGTACCAGACGGTTGAGCACATTCATTAATATGTGCACAGGCATACTCATTCAGCCACACCGTTACCTGGTATCTGTCAGCTGCTCTATTCACTGCTAGCTATACATGTACTGCATCCCTATTTGGTTGGCTATCACCTGCTTCATATAGGCAGGTCTACTACGCATCCTCACCTCTGCTTCTACCGAAGCAACTGTATTTAGGGAATACTGAATACCAGCTCCCTCACCGGACATTTGATTTAATCCACCTCATTTGTTCACTCCTTTGTAGTACCCGGAGTGTCACATACACTCGACATAGGGTCAATATATGTGTGTCCTTGTTGAATTTTAAAACCCATTATTTTAATCAGTTTAACATTAAAGATTTTTTTTTTAAGATTGTCACTAATACCTTTAAAGTTTGAGTGCTACATCTGGGTTCTTGCTTCTTTGCTATTTAACCCACCCCAGCAATGTGAGATGTTTGTAACACTTTCCTCTTTGTGATAATTGTTGCCAATATTACCAGCAGATTGAGCTGCAAACTGTAACAATAGTTATGACCTTTGTAATATCAGGATACATTGAAGCCGCTGAATTAAACTGACTGAAGGATTTATTGAAATTGAAAGGCAGCCATTTAGTCAGGCACATAATCAGGATGGCTACAGAGTTATAACAGGAGCTTCAAACAATTGTGAGCTTAGGTAAGAATTGTTAGGTAAACATTGTCATATGTTTTCCATATATATAATAAAAAAAAAATTAAAGAAGGGGGGTACTTTTATTTCTTTGATTGGTTGGATAGGTGTTTATTTATTTGTATTCTTATGTTTTGGAATAACATAATTTTAATTATTTTGCTGTTTTACTGATAGATTAATGTATTGATGTGTTGTTGAGGATATTTTGCTCTTTTATTGTTATGGCGTTTAGGTGTTTGTGTATTTCTTTTATTTATGTGTATTTTTGTCCTTAATTATTTTTATTAGGTTGATCATTTATTGCTATAGTGGCTTATCATACCTATATTATATGGGTATGATATACCACTGGGCCAATCAATGGGTACAGGGTGGGTATAGTCGGTCCTGTGATGGTGGTTAGGCCTCCCTGGTGGGTAGAGGAGGATGGGGTTAACCACTTAATTACAATAGTGGTTATTAATTGCTACGGTGATTAAGTGGTTAGGGGCCAGTAGTTTGTGTTTTTGTATGCACTCTTGCTGGTTATGGAGGACATGGACCTGCTGTATGCTGATGAGGACGCCCTTCGTGATGGCAGGGGAAGTAGAATGTTTTTTATTTATATTATTCATGCTGGCTGGCTAATGTTTGATTTTATAATGGGCAAATGAGATATTATCCATATCTGCATATCTGGATAATAGTAATTTTGCCCATTAATGTACTGTATTTTTTTTTGGGGGGTGGGGGGGTTGGTGGTAAAGGAGGTGGGTTGTTGGGTTTATTTTTGTTTCTTGGGGGTTGAGGGATTGGTTGAAGGGGTTAGTAGCCCCACGGGTTGGCTTTCCAGGGGTTAGTGGGACTGGTTAACCCTTTCATTACCATAGCTATGGTAGTGAAGGGGTTAACTCCTCTTGCAATCTTCAGTGCAGGCTTATCCACCCACCCAGGAACTACAACCCCCTTAATCCACCCCCCTCTGCCCCAAGAAACAGGCTATTCAAATGTAACTAATATTTGTTCTGCTGAACCCAACAAACGTTTTCGAATCATAGACAGGCTTCTTTGTTTGTCACCTCTGGCAGGTAAACGTACTTCGCAAATTTAGTGTTAGTGCCATTGTCTATCTGTAGGCAGAGTCCAAAGTACTAAAGTGCATTTTTTGAAGACTCTCCATCCCCCTTCCAACCCTGAATGGGGTGAAGATGGACAGGAGTGTTTGTCGCTATGGTCTTCATGGGTACCTTTCCATGAACTCTTTGGGGACAATTGAAGTGTGTGTAATGACTTGGATCAGTGCACAGTGTATTTGTGACAGGGTGAAGTCAGCCACTAACAGATTATGCCTGGGAGACATACGTCTGAGTGCTTCATCCAGCACTCAGAGGGTTAACTCAGGAGAAAAAGCTGAACAATCAGGAAGTAGAGAAGGAGAAAAACTGGGAGAGCACTACTGTAGGTATCAAAAAAGTAGAAAGGAGGGTGCGTATCCCATAAAAAGATTTTATTGGTCATGGAAAAACAGGGCAATGGAGAGCCCTACCAACGTTTCACGTGTCACAGAGCGCTTTCTCAAGCTACTGTATACATATCACAACTTTATTAACATATATATAGACACAAACTGACATAACCAGCCAATACTCACAGCTCACATGCGATCCACCCACTTTGATTGCTAATGGTCTTCTGATGTGTATACACCTAATCAGTATATTCAGACACAGAGATGACAGTGACTAACTCCGCCCCCAACTACCAATCCGGAGACATGCGTGGTCTAGCAACCCCCAGTTGTATGCAGTAGTATGCACTTGTGCAGTAACCAACTGAGGGAGAGTCCTCAATGTCAATGGAGGCCGTGGGGCGTGGGGAGAGCGCGTCATCAAATGGCCCTGACTGTATACCTCACTAGGGCTCTAAGTGCGCGCGCAACTGCGCTCTGCAAGACACTAGTCCCTCCCCGCAGTGGGAGCAGACACAGTGAGCTCCGGACCAATTTCAATTCCACTCAATGTCATGTTCTTTGCTTGCCATTCTATATCCACTCTATTTACTCACCATCAACAGCTCTCTAAACAAATCAGGATGTTGGTTTGACTATACATATGTCAAGTGATTTTTTATTTACCCTTCTGGTCGATTAAACTCATTTAGAAGAGATTAAGACAGGGGGGTTCTACAAATATGTTTTCTTTGTTAATATATATTTTAAGTTTATTGATTTTAATAATGTTATGTGTTTGTATTTCACAGCACACTATGGGCCTCATTCAGAAAGCCTCGATAAGGCCCTTATCGAGCACTTATCAACCAAAATGGCTACTCGTATTCAGAAAGCCTCGATAAGTGCTCGATAACGGCCGGTATCGACGCAAAATTTTATGCTCAATAGAAAATCGCCAATTGAGCGGCGATCAGCCGCTTATCGACCATTTTCGGGAAGATCATAAACTCGCGCTATTCAGATACCCGCGAGTCGGCTGTCGCGGCCTATCGCAGCCCTAAAAGGCGATCTCCTCCCCCAATCCAATTCACCTCAAAGTTTAGGTAAATTGGTGGGGAGATGGCCTCGATGAGCTGCGATGTGTCGGGACTTAGAAAAAATCAGGCCCTTTTCCTGCCTCAGATTGATGCCGGGGGTCTCCGAAGCTGATAGCCATTAATAGCAGCTCCGGACCACCCGGCATGCATCCGATGCAGGAAAAATGCATTTACAGCAACTTCATTACCTTAGCGGCTAACCGCTAAGGCAATGAAGGGGTTAAACACCCATGCCAGGCTTACTGTGGCTAGCGAGGATGGGTGAAGGAATTTGGCCCTTAGTGGCTGTTTAGGCCTTGCGGGGGGGTTGCGGGGACTTAACCCCTTCATTACCTTAGTGGTTAATACCGCTAAGGTAATAAAAGGGTTAACCCAACCGCTACCCACCCGCAAGGCCTAGACACTCATCCTTAGGGCTAATACCCCCTTCACCCATCCGTGAAGCCTAAGCACCCACCCTGACTGACTATACTCACCCTATACCCATTGAGTAGTATAGTGGTACATCATACCCATATAATAATAATATGGGTATGATAAGCCTCTATAGCACTCAATGGGCACCCTAATTACAATACATTAATAGACACACAATAATAAAACATAACTAAACTCCAAAAAACCACACTTCACTAAATAAAAACAGTAGCCAGCTAATCCAATCAATACAAGCAATAACAACATCAACAATGAATTAATTAAACCATTAACCAATCAAACCAATTAATTCCTAAACCAACTCAAAATGAATAGTAACACTAACGAATCCAAAGAATGAATTACTACAACATTAATGAATTTAAACAGTAAAATACAAAGAAAGAAATTCTAACAATATCTGAACTAACCATAAAACGCATTAGCTAACATAATATAATATTAGTTACAAATGAAAACCAATTGCAAACCTTTTATTAGCATTAAGCATGAAAAAAACAACAATCACATCCACATAATAAACTGAAATGGAAAAAAGCAACAGCAATACCAAGCCACAAATGCCCCCCAAATATTGTCATAAAAATGTATTAATCTGTACCCTAAAGTGGTACAGATTAATATATTATCAGTCAATGTGCCTCCCCCAAAAAATCAAAACACATCCAAAGAATAAACATGTAAAAAGAGACATTTACAAACATTCAATATATTACTTACCATTAGAAGCGGTGGCCCTCCGATTCCCTTGGTAACAGGAAGCTCACGTACCTTGAAGCCCCCCAACAGCATCCGATGCATTCCGCCATAAAGATCCGGATCAGGTACCAAAATCTTCTTTTTTCTTTCTTTAATCACCTTCTTCTATCTTCATCTGTCACCATTTCTTGATCTTCTTTATCTTCTTTCTTCATCTGTCAATCCAAAAAAAACCATGTTAAATCCCAACCAATGTTGCCTCGTCATCTTCTTGGGCTAAAATGAGGCGTCACAGCCTTAAATACACTACCGACACACTTTATTAAAGTGTGGCCGGTACCGCAAGCCGGGAGATTTCCATGCTTGCTAGTGGCCACCCCTCGGCGTGCCGCGCGTCATAGACGCGCGGTCACGCATCTTCGGGAGCATGCGCCCCCTGCACGCGCGTCCAGGGCTCCCCGAGGGAGCCCTGGTGTCCCGCGATCGCGGGACGGCGGCAGTGGGTTCCGGGGGACCCGGCGGACCCGGCAGCGGTAGGGAGAGCGCCCCGATCGGAGGGCGCTCTTCCGCTGCTTCGGCGCGCACCCGTCACCCTCGGGCGCGCGCCAGGCTACTGCTGCGGCCAAGAACGGGCAAATGCTCGAATAAACTTGGCCGCAGCAGTAGGGCTTGTGACGTCACATTTAGCC
Source organism: Ascaphus truei (assembly GCF_040206685.1). Classification (NCBI taxonomy): domain Eukaryota; kingdom Metazoa; phylum Chordata; class Amphibia; order Anura; family Ascaphidae; genus Ascaphus; species Ascaphus truei. Next base: position 234,206,605 of record NC_134485.1, on the reverse strand, counting down.
TCAAAATGGTTAACAGACATCTGATTGGTTGTTAAAACCATGTTCCGACTTTAATTTTTTTTTTGACATGACGTCACTTAAAGGGAATGATGCCAGCCAATCAGAATGGCTGTGCTTCATTTGCCTTAAGATGACGTCACGAAGCCGGCGTCACATGGTATTTCAGCCAATCAGATCGTGGGAACCAATTCTACACTCTGATTGGCTGAAACACCTTGTGTCCTGGAACTAGATTCCATATTCCTCTGTCTCCCCTTTCAGCTTGTGGGATTCATTTCTCCCTTGTTCAGTTACCTGTTATTTCCCCTGTTCCAGCAGCTTGCTGCATAAGATAGAGTAACATTTTGCTACACTTGTTGTTTACTTAGACATTTCAGTGAGTTGCTATAGCAACCTCAGCCTTTCCCATCAGTTTGGGTTAGTCTGCCTTCTCCCCCTTTGCCTTGCCTACAAATGGTCTGTCCCCAGGCTATCTTGCTACCCAGCATACACTGGCACTTCCTTTTCCACCTCCCACCGGCTAAGTGAGTACCTCTCCTGTAATTTGCTCTACTGGCATGGACTTATCCTTTTTCACCTTTCCCCACTATCAAGCGCACTTACCATAGAGACATTCTCTCCCAACACCATCATCCACAAGTGCCTGTCTTTATTGCCGCTTTCCCTTAATAAAGTGAAGAAAGACAAAGAACTTGTGCTTGTAATAGGAACGAGTTGAACCTATCTGGGCTAATCATACTAGACATGACCCTGGCCTCCAGAATAGTGAAAAAGGTGGACCGTATACCTTACAGACACATCCAGAAGCTGCTACTCAAAGACTTTATGCTAACACAGAACAGTCTCTGCAGACTGACAAGCAGCAGCGTTACTAACAGCAACAAGCTTGCACTGCACACAGCCTGCAACCAATACTCAAGGCTCCAGCACTGCAGTCAAACAGTGCACCATACACAGAAATTTGATTGTCTTTTCTCTGTTTGAGTTCACCCTCTGCACAGCCCCATAGTGAGGAGCTACCATCTCACCTACCAAGGGCCACGCCAGTGGACGCCCGCTAGGACACGGTTCAGAGCCACCGGACACCTGTGAGTACAGCAACCCTACGCTGAACGCTGCAAGACACCGCTCGGCATCATCTGAGACAGTCGCCCATCGCTGATGACACAGGTAAAAGACCGCACACGACACGCACTGGCTAAGTCCTACACACACCTACAGCATGGCAGAACTCAGAGCTTCACCAGATATCACGCAGGAGAGTGACCACTCAGACACAGAGACCGCTGTGCAACTGCAACAGGCGCAGGCAGACGCAAGGCCTAAATGGACAGTCACACTGACACAAAAGGCCCGCGAAAAATATGAGACTGACATTGGAGCGCACAATGCTAAATTAGAGTTGGCCTGGGAAACAACCACACTGGGAATACGCAATGTCACTAGCGTTGGCAACTACTATGCGCAACAGCTCGAGCAGGCAATAACGCAATTAAGGACTGATCACTCGCGTTATCAAGAGCTGTCAGAGGCATACATTACTTACCTGACCAGGGCCAACACCAGCGAAAGCCTACAAGAAAGAGACTTACAGAGTAACATTGACCTAACGCGTGACAGCCGCGTGCGATCCACTATCACGGAGGCCGAGAGTAGGAGAAAAGACCTGTTGCTGGAAACAGCATCACAGCTCTCCAGCGCATCCAGGTACTCATTAAGGTCAGCAAGATCAGCACAATCTCACGTGTCTAGCACAAGTGCAAATGCCACCAAGGCATGAGCCACCGCAGAGGCCGCATGCGCCAGGGACGCATACGCTCAGAAAGAGGCAGCCATGAAACTAGAAAGGGCCTGCATAGAAGAGAAGGAGCAGACAGCTGCTGCCACCGCCGCTGCAGCCGCTGCCGCCGCCGCTGCAGCCACTGCCACCGCTGCACAGAGAAAGACAGAGGTGGACGTTAACCTAGAGGCCCTAAATCAAAAAAGGGAAGCTGCTGCCACCATAGCCCAAGCCAAAGTCTTAGAAGCAGCCGCGCAACAGGATGGCGGGGTGCAACCGTACAGACGGATAGCCTCAGAGGATCCAGCCCAACGCACTGAAGATTACATAAGGAGTCTCTTTAGTGTAAACACCAGCGCTCCATCTCAACACGGAGGGAGTGACTCCACAGAGACCGAAGACTTGCTAGGTCCACGAGGCGAAGACGCTGCTCCTTCAAAGGTACATGCTGCCTGGGATAGCCACAGCCGCAACAGTGATCCACACACCAGCGCGCACACGGATACACCACAACAGGCTCGCAATCCAGGTACACCCACACGGGAGAACACAGCCCCTCACACCGACCAGCAGTCATCACGCGTCCACGCCAAGGTAGAGGCGACCGCACAGACCCTCCCAGCAACTACCTCAGAACGTGACCAGCACGCCGATGCCTCAGGCCTGACAGACATTGCCAAGTACATGATCCGGCGTGACCTGGTGCAAACAGGACTCACCAACTTTGACGACCGTCCTGAGAACTACCGGATGTGGAAGTTCACGTTCAAGGACGCAATCAACAGCCTGGGCTTCTCAGCAAGGGAAGAGCTCAACCTGCTATCCAAATGGCTGGGAAACTAATCTTGGGAGCACGCGAAGAGACTTCGGATGGCAAACGCGAACCACCCCCAAGTAGGTCTTGACCTAGTGTGGGAAAGGCTAGAAGAGTGCTACGGTAGCCCCGAAGCAGTCGAGGGTTCGCTCTTCAAAAGAGTCGACAGCTTTCCCAAGATCACAGCTAGAGATTAATCGAAGTTACGAGAGCTCGGGGACCTGCTGCAAGAGCTGGAGGTTGCAAGAAAAGACCATTCCCTAACAGGTCTCAACGTCTTGGACTCAGCTTGTGGAGTGAGACCCATCCTGGAGAAGCTACCCTTCAACCTCCAAGAAAGGTGGATTTCACAAGGCTCCAAATACAAAAGGGAGAAGCAAGTCGCCTACCCCCCATTCTCAGTTTTCTTAAGCTTCATTCGCGAAGCAGCAAGGACGAGAAACGACCCCAGCTTCATCTTAGGTGCGCAGACCACATCCAGTGCCAGCCACCTGAGGAATGAAAGGTCAGCAGCGAGATACAAGGATGCCAGAACACCCATCTCGGTCCACAGGACGGACGTGTCCCCTACGACCCACGCGAGTCCCGGCCAGGCGGCCGTCAGGGACAAGAAACCAAGGAACCTTAACAAAGAATGCCCTATACACAAAAGGCTGCATCCGCTTAACAAGTGTATCGGATTCAGAATGAAGCCCATAGAGGAGCGAAAGAACTTACTCAGTGAATGGGGAGCTTGTTTCAAATGTTGTGCTTCCACAGCTCATTTATTCAAGGACTGAAAAGAAGCTATGAAATGCACAGAGTGCAATAGCGACAGGCACATAGCCGCTTTACACCCGGAGGCTATGAAGCCCAAATCAAGCAAAGCCCCTAACGCTTCGACAAAGCAGGGCGGGGAGGAAGAAGAGGGAGATACACCCCCCACGACGTCGGTAGCATCCAAATGCACAGAGGTATGTGGAGAAAGAAGCGACGGTAGATCTTGCTCTAAAATATGTCTTGTAGCAGTGCACCCAGAGGGACAACCCCAAAGAGCTAAAAGAATGTATGCTATCATCGACGACCAGAGCAACCGATCGCTGGTCAAGTCAGAATTCTTCGACATGTTCAACATACAAGACAGCGCTTCTCTTTACACTCTCAGAACGTGCTCAGGGCGAATGGAAACTACAGGGAGAAGAGTGAATGGCTTCATCATATGCTCAATAGACGGCAAAATGAAAATGCCCCTTCCCACACTCATCGAGTGCAATCACATGGCAGAAGATCGGAGCGAAATTCCCACACCAGATGTGGCGCGACACCATCCCCATCTAAAAGCTATTGCCGATCGTATCCCACCACTAGACAAAGGCGCCCAGATCATGCTGCTACTTGGCAGGGACATCATGAGAGCACACAAGATCCGCGAACAGCGAAACGGGGACCACAACGGCCCAAGCGCTCAAAGGCTCGATGTAGGATGGGTGGTAGTGGGAGAAGTATGCATAGACAGGATACGAGGACCCGACAATGTAGACACCCTACGAACAAACGAACACCCTACGAACATTCTCCATTGTTGGAGAATGGTCGTGCATCCCACTTCAAACCCTGCCCGAACCACTTCCAGGTCCACGAGAAGCTCGAGACCAAAAGGAAATATGGAGACGTGCTTGTGACAGACAAATACACTGATGACCTAGGGTGTACAGCATTCCAGACAACAAAGGATGATGACAAACAGGCGCCATCAATGGAAGATAAAGAATTCTTGAGGTTAATGGAAAAGGAGCTCTTCAAGGACGAATTAGGCAGTTGGGTGGCCCCACTACCATTCCGCTCGCCAAGAAGACGCCTCCCAGACAACAGAGACCACGCCATGTCTAGGCTCGCTTCGCTTCGCCGTAACCTACAAAGGAAACCGGAGACCAAGGAACACTTTGTGGCCTTCATGCAGAAAATCTTCCACAGTGGTCATGCAGAGTCGGCGCCCCCACTGAGAGAAGGCGAAGAATGCTGGTACCTCCCGTCGTTTGGCATCTACCACCCCCAGAAACCTGGCCAAATTCGAGTGGTATTCGACCCCAGTGCTCAGCATCAGGGAGTCTCCCTAAACGATGTACTCCTCACCGGGCCGGACCTGACGAACAGTCTTCTGGGAGTGTTGATCCGCTTCCGCAAGGAACCAATCGCCATAACAGCAGACATTCAACAGATGTTCCACTGCTTCCTTGTGCGAGAAGACAACCGTAACTACCTAAGATTCCTGTGGTACCAAAATGACGACATAGAAAACGAAATCATAGAGTACTGCATGAAAGTACATGTCTTCGGGAACAGCCCATCACCTGCTGTGGCTGCCTATGGCCTCAGAAGAACGGCTCAAGACGGAGAAGCAGAGTTCGGGAAAGACGCCAGGAACTTCGTCGAAAAAGAGACTTCTATGTGGGCGACGGATTAAAATCAGTTCCCACCGAAGAAGAAGCCATACATCTACTCAAAAGGACACAAAAGATGTTAGCAAACGCCAACTTAAGATTCCACAAAATAGCTTCCAATAGTGCCATAGTGATGAAGGCGTTCCACGCAGATGATCACGCAAGCGATCTCAAGAATTTGGATCTGGGGACCGACACGCCTCCCATACAGCGGAGCCTGGGGATAAGCTGGAATCTTAAAAAAGATACCTTTACGTTCCAGGTAGCCATAGAAGAAAAACCCTACACACGAAGCAGAGTCCTGTCCACCATTAACAGTCTTTACGATCCACTAGGATTCGTAGCTCCTGTCAGTATACAAGGGAAGTCTCTTCTCAGGGAAATGTCCTTCGAAAAGCAGGAATGGGACACCCCACTACCTCCAGAAAAAAGGAAAGAGTGGGAAACGTGGAAGTATTCCTTGAAGGCCCTTGAGAAACTTCAGATCCCACGCCCCTACTCACCTATATCTCTCACCGCCGCACACAGCAAAGAGCTTTGCGTATTCTCAGATGCCTCCACAAAGGCCATAGCAGCGGTGGCCTACCTAAAAACCACGGATGTGGGTGGAAGTTACCATATCAGGTTCATCCTTGGCAAGGCTAAGCTGGCGCCACAACCCGGCCATACTATACCCAGACTCGAGCTATGTGGCGCAGTGTTAGCGGTAGAACTGGCGGAGCTCATCGAGAACGAGATGGACAGCAAACCAGATGCCGTCAGATTCTACACAGATAGCAAGGTGGTACTGGGCTACATATGCAACAAGAAAAGAAGATTCTACGTATACGTGGCCAACCGCGTAGAAAGAATCAGGAAGTCGACCCAACATGGAATGGTTAAAACCTTTTTAAGACCCATCACAGAGATTATTATCCTAATGCCTAAATCGGACTATAACAAGGAAGAACTGACTATCAGTTCTGTGGACTCTGAGAGACATTGTGGTGCATCAAGCTAACCTAGAGCTGTGCATCCGCCTGGCCTCCCTTACCGAGATGGCAAAAGGACTTCAAGCTGGTGGTACCGGCCGGTATCCCATCGTCATGTGGACATGAACTTTGCATTATTATGTTGTTATATTGCACATATGTTCCACATATACCTAGAATATATTGGTATCTCCAGATACCAGACAGGGAGTGTCCTGGAACTAGATTCCATATTCCTCTGTCTCCCCTTTCAGCTTATGTGATTCATTTCTCCTTTGTTCAGTTGCCTGTTATTTCCCTTGTTCCAGCAGCTTGCTGCATGTGATAGAGCAACATTTTGCTACACTTGTTGTTTACTTAGACATTTCAGTGAGTTGCTATAGCAACCTCAGCCTTTCCCTCAGTTTGGGTTAGTCTGCCTTCTCCCCCTCTGCCTTGCCTACAAATGGTCTGTCCCCAGGCTATCTTGCTACCCAGCATACACTGGCACTTCCTTTTCCACCTCCCACCGGCTGAGTGAGTACCCCTCCTGTAATTTGCTCTACTGGCATAGACTTATCCTTTTTCACCTTTCCCCACTATCAAGCGCACTCACCATAGAGACATTCTCTCCCAACACCATCATCCACAAGTGCCTGTCTTTATTGCCGCTTTCCCTTAATAAAGTGAAGAAAGACAAAGAACTTATTTTGCTTGTAAAAGGAACGAGTTGAACCTATCTGGGCTAATCATACTACACATGACCCTGGCCTCCAGAATACCTTGTGTCACCGGCCATCTTGGATTTAGTGACGTAATCTTAAAGGCAAATTAAGCACAGCTATTCTGATTGGCTGGCATCATTCTCTTTAACATGACGTCACTAAATCCAAGATGGCTGCTGTGTCACAAGGTATTTCAGCCAATCAGACTGTGAAATTGGTTCCCACGATCTGATTGGCTGAAATACCATGTGACGCCGGCATCGTGACGTCATCTTAAAGGCAAATGAAGCAAAGCCATTCTGATTGGCTGGCATTATTCCCTTTAAGTGACGTCATGTCAAAAAAAAAATTCAAGTCAGAACATGGTTTTAACAGCCAATCAGGTGGCTGTTAACCATTTTGAGGCTAAATGTAACGTCACAAGCCCTATTTAAGGCCGTGACGCCTCATTTGAGCCCAAGAAGACGACGAGACAACATCGGTTGGGATCTACCATGGGGCTTTTTGGATTACAACAAAAAGATAGAAGATAAAGAAGATCAAGAAATGGTGACAGATGAAGATAGAAGAAGGTGATTAAAGAAAGAAAAAAGAAGATTTGGGTACCTGATCCGGGTCTTCATGGCGGATGGCATCGGATGCTGTTGGAGGGCTTCAAGGTTTGTGAGCTTCCTGTTACCCCAGGAGTCGGAGGGCCACCGTTTCTACGTTTCTAATGGTAGGTAATATATTGAATGTTTGCAAATGTCTCTTTTTACAGGTTTATTCTTTGGATGTGTTTTTTGATTTTTTGGGGGGAGGCACATTGACTGATAATATATTAATCTGTACCACTTTAGGGTACAGATTAATACATTATTATGACAATATTTGGGGGGCATTTGTGGCTTGGTATTGCTGTTGCTTTTTTTCATTTCAGTTTATTATGTGGATGTGATTTTTTGTTTTTTAATGCTTAATGTTAATAAAAGGTTTGCGATTGGTGTTCGTTTGTAGTTAATGTTATATTATGTTACTGTAGCTAATGCGTTTTATGGTTAGTTCAGATATTGTTAGAATTTCTTTCTTTGTATTTTACTGTTTAAATTCATTAATGTTGTAGTAATTCATTCTTTGGATTCGTTAGTAACAAAGAAAAAAACGAAGAAAAAAACCTGGCGCCAAAAAGTTCAATGGATAATCCTGTACTCATCAGGGGATCAGCACACTTGCTTGACAGGCCATGTAAGGGAAAAACACAAACAGACACAAATCATAGTGCAACTCTGCAGGGTTAAAACAGGTCTACACTACACATCAAACATAGAGACTCCTAGTGACTATAAAAACTATTTATTATTAAAAAGAACTATGCCATAAAATGGTATGGACAAATTGGAACACCGCTGGTCATCCAGATGGGAAAAATCAGAGCCCTACTTACAAGCAGCAAGGCATAAACAGGCAATGCAACAAAGAGTCCTCTGGGTGCTGGTGATGTCTTTGCAGAGATGATATTCCTGCTGCGCTGCGACTCTCGTGCTGACCCTCCCTCCAGGGGTTACCAGGGGAAGTGGCAGTGACGGAGGCCCGCCCGTGGGGCTCACAGCTCTACTCCACGTGAGGCCTCTCTCCTCACTTCCTCCTCCGGTGAGGAGAGCGGCCTCACGTGGAGTAGAGCTGTGAGCCCCACGGGCAGGCCTCCGTCACTGCCACTGCCCCTGGTAACCCCTGGAGGGAGGGTCAGCATGGAATAACATCTCTGCAAAGACATCACCAGCACCCAGAGGACTCTTTGTTGCATTGCCTGTTTATGCCTTGCTGCTTGTAAGTAGGGCTCTGATTTTTCCCATCGGTGTTCCAATTTGTCCATACCATTTTTTGCACCTAGGAATTGTAGTTTGCAGTTTGTGGTTTTAAAAATCTTCTACAGCAGCAGCAGATGCACCACCGTTTTTCCTGCATTTCTTCCACTTGTTTCCTGGTAGGAGCATGCTTGACAGGACCAGGATATCCCCAAGGTCAGCAGTGAGTAATTCATTTACTTCATTATGTGATCAGTCCCACACACGGTTACCTAGACAACCACATAAGATTTACCTATATGGCTAGTGGCAAGTCTATGGGAGTGTGTTTTAACATTGGACTACTGTCGCGGCCGAGTTTATTCGAGCATTTGCCCGGTCTCGGCCGCGACAGTAACCTGGCGCACGCCGGGATGTCCCGGGCGCGCGCCGAAGCCTCGGAGGAGAGGCCCGCCGATCGGGGCTTCCCCCTCTCCTCTCCGGGTCTGCCGGGTCCCCCGGAACCCCCTGCCGCCGTTCCCCACATCGCGGGACACCAGGACTCCCTCGGGGAGCCCTGGCCGCGCGTGCAGGGGGCGCAGGCACCCGATGACGCGTGACCGCGCATCGGTGACGCGCGGCACGCCGAGGGGATGCCACTAGCAAGCCGGGAAATCTCCCGGCTTGCGGAACTGGCCGCACTCTAATAAAGTGTGCCGCCAGTGTATTTGGAATCCTGGGTCTTATGAACTGTCTTATGCTATGAAGATGTTTATACAATATATCATGATTCAACATTGCCTACTCCTGGTTAGCATCACAAGTGGGATTTAACCCTCCCCTTTCCTTTCCATGTTGTGGTAAGTATAACTGTATTTATTTACTTTAATTTTGTATGCATATGCAGTGTTTAATAATGAGCAAATAATCTATTATCCATATCTGGATAATAGTTATTTTGCCCATTACTGTACTGTATGGGTTTGGGCGGAGGGGGGGAGGAGGGGGTGCGTGTATTGATGTTTATTACAATATTTATTAATATACATTTCTTTCATAGTGTAGATGTGCAGGGGGTCTCCGGAGCTTAACCACGTTGGTTTTATGTCCGGGGACCCCCTGCTTCCCGAGATACAGGCACCTTTATGGGGTGCCGGTATCCCTCTGCATTGAAATGTCCCGCGTCACGTGACCCGGACATTTCCTTGCATGGGAGATTGCGGCACCCCATAAAGGTGCCTGTATCTCGGGACTGGGGGGTCCCTGGACCTGAAACCAATGCGGTTCAGCTCCGGAGACCCCCTGCACATCTACACTATGAAAGAAATGTATATTTAAATAAATAATTTTCGGGCGACATTTCAGCTGGGAGAGGCCGGTTTAGTCCTTTTCAGAGGCTCGAGGCTCTCGCTGGCAGCAACTTGCCCGTTTTGGGAATTTTGCTATCACTGATAATCGAGCCTTTCTGAATACCGTGATAACAACACCCAAAAAAACGGCATTTTAAATGCCCTGGCGATAATTTTTATCAACCCTCTCTGAATGAGGCCCTATGTGTTCACCCTCTGTGCTGCGCATAATTCTGCACTCTGGCTTTTCATTCTCCCACCCCGCACTTGAGGTATTCTGTGAGCCTCTGACGCGACGGTTGCTATTGCGCAAGCGCACTCCGCCGATGGTCCGGAGCTCACTGTGTCTACTCCCATTGCGGGGAGGAACTAGTGTCTTGCAGAGCACAGTTGAGCATGCACTTAGAGCCCTAGTGAGGTATACAGTCAGGGCCATTTGATGACGCGCTCTCCCCACGCCCCACGGCCTCCATTGACATTGAGGACTCTCCCTCAGTTGGTTACTGTGCAAGCACATACTACTGGGGGTTGCTAGACCACGCATGTCTCCGGATTGGTAGTTGGGGGCGGAGTTAGTCACTGTCATCTCTGTGTCTGAATATACTGATTAGGTGTATACACATCAGAAGACCATTAGCAATCAAAGTGGATGGATCGCATGTGAGCTGTGAGTATTGGCTGGTTATGTCAGTTTGTGTCTGTATATATATATGTTAATAAAGTTGTGATAAGTATACCTTGAAAAAGCGCTCTGTGAAGCATGAAACGTTGGTAGGGCTCTCC